>NC_044508.1:5326797-5401797 GCF_902362185.1 Chanos chanos | reverse complement strand
ACGAGCTTTGACTCAAACCTAAACCTCAGCGGCAAGCTGGCAGCAAGAACAGGGCGTGCGACACTTAGGTTTTCAATAACATTTTTTGGGTGTACTTTAATTCAAACTCAGACAACAAGGTTTACACCCATTGCACGCAAAACTGGACCTGAAACCTACTCGCAGCTTCGAATCCTCTCAGCGAAGCATCCTCACGTGTTACCGATGTGTGGTACGCGCACCTCTGTTTTCCTCCATAAGCGACGCAAAAGCACACGTACACATTCTAAGGCTTTGGCCTAGAGGCTCTGGGTTGGTGAGATGATCCGCGTTTGATACAACGTGAATAGTGCAGCCAGACCATTTTCCACCATTTCTCCTGTGTTCGTGCTGTGTTTGTGAAGGGAAACCGCATTGTGCCAGCGTTGACCAACAACTCAGGCACGAACAGCGTATGAGAGTCCGTGTCAATCCGGTCCAAATGTTGGATATAAAGGCCCAATCAAGCTCAAGTCATTCCGTCACTGAAAGGCTGAAAGGTGGAACTTGCCAATCAACAATGGGCACATAAAAATCGTAAAAAAAATTTGCCTTTTATAAGTGACATAAAAGTTGCAGTTGCTAAAGCCAATGCTGTGACCATAGCCATGCTAGCATAACCATTAACCTTGATCATGAGAGGACACAGGCTAAGATGGGAGCGATGCAATAGTCAGTAACTCACATATTTTGAATAAAATATTTTTAGCCCGACAAGCTTGTTTACAGCTTGTGTGTCACTTCTGTGCATCGCAGCAGGTGCTCATCCATCGAAGGATCGCAGCAGTAACTACACTTTAAACTAACACACTGTCTCTGAAACTCTTGATATTTATGGTAAAACTTTCATTTATAGTACGATGTACTAAACGTCCAATTCCTAAAATATACATCGTTATTTGGTCATCTACATTGCAATCTTCACTTTTCTGTTAATCAAGCAATGTGTTCGATTGTGATGAGTCATCTGTGACACAGCAAAACTGCTCATATTATCTTTGCTGTTCATGACAGTGTGAAATGGAGAACAGAAATGGTTGCTGTGAGCTCAGGTGAGTAACAGTCCTTTCTCTCACAGCTTACACCACACACACACACACACACACACAGAATAGGAACCTTAATGGGCATTGTAAACCATGTGTTGCCACACCCACATATCAACACACCCACACATATACAACCACACACTCCAGCAGCAATAAGAGGAATTTATTTTAGTCAATCACACGGTCTTCAACACATGCATGCGGCAGCGAAAACCAGCTCTGACTAGCCACGTATACTGAGGTATAAAGTACCAACAGACAATTATTTCAAATGTTTTCAAATTACAGCACAGCTTCATATGTGGAGGAGAAAAAAAAAAAAGCTTTGTTACAACAAAGTCACAATTCAAATGACTTGGCATGAAAATTATGTGAGAAAAACATTTAAAGACACAACGTTTAACGACAGAAATTCTTCCACATTGAAATTACACCCTAGGGATAGCAGGTGCCCTTGCTTTTGCTTATGTTCCAGACTTCAACTAAATGTAACAGGTGTTGTAGTTTACTGGTTCATTTTTTAAACTGATTACACTTAAAAAAAAAAAAAAAAGTGAACCACAGTACAAAAACACATCACCTCTGACACATCAATCGGAGCGGAGTGATATTTCTCTTTGCCTTGGCATGGGTGTAAACCTCAGCTGAGAAGATGTATGACAAGGTTCCAAACCAAGGTGTCAAAACCTCCCAGTTTCCATACCCTCGTGTGATGTTTCTTTCTTTTCTCACCATTGTAAACCATCTTTGCTTCTGATTGACATTTCTCATTCTCTACATCGGTCGGAGCTGCGTTATGACTGGGTCATTTTTTCCCCCAGCAGATTTATAAGAACTAAAAGTGTCTCTGAAAGAAATGAGGGGGCACACAGGTGCTCATAATATTTCGTTCATTTCTACATCATTCATTCTTATTAGAGATTACATGCTATTCCAGAAAAATGTACTGAAAGATGTAAAAAAAAAAGAAAAGAAAAAAAGCTGTTTTTGTAGAGAGTAGCACGTTTACTAATTATTACATTCCTTACATTACTTGTTAAAGAAGCCCAACATGGAGTCAGTCAACAGAGCTGTCCATTTACTATATTCAATACGACAGTCTTTACCAGAACTGTACTTTATTCTTTAGTCCCTTTCAGAGACAGCAGTCAATCATAATGCAAAGGAACGAGTCAGTGGAAGACAATACAAATAAGCCTTTGTATCGTGCTCCTATAAAATCTATTAAAAGGATTAAAATTCGGCCGCATAATCTCTATGTTGTCCAATAACCAGGCTCTAAAAATTTCCTGCGTCAATTTTAATGGTCTCTTTGAGCCATCTAGTGGACACATCAAACACCGCATTTAAATGGACGACTGCGTTCCGCAACGTCAAAGAAACAGGAGAGGGAGCACTTACTCTGTCTTCCCTCAGTCTCCCTCACGACTGCGTGTCGGGCACCATGAAACGAGAACTGCATGAAGCACCATGAGTTTATTTAAAATAAATAAGTAAGTAAATAAATAAATAAATAAATAAATAAATAAATAAAATAAAGCATGACTCAACACAATTTTATTGATTAGAGGTCATATAAATATTTATTTATTCATTTGTCTTTAAATTGCACTCCATCTTTACATGCATGTATGTCAAATAATCTTGGTAGTTGAAAAAGAACTCCGATTATTCCAGACGGACAGATATAGTAAGTTACTCTTTGCGTACAGTACTTCAAGGTATCTAAAGCTACGTCCACACTAAGACAGGTAAATCTGAAAACGCAGATTTTATGTAAGAACGCTCTCCGTCCTCACTACCGTTTTCGCACCGTTTTCCTAATGCTCTACGTACACACCAAGACGCTGAAACGCTCACAAAACAGCATTAGCTGCACGCCACCAATGTACGTCATCGTTTCTGAAACTATCCGTTTTCCTAGTCACATTACAATGCGAAACCGGCGTTTTCAAATTTATGCACCTCAGAAAGCGTTTTCGAAAAGTATCGTTTTCGGTGGCGGAAACGCCGTTTTAGTGTTGACGGGGGGCTAAACGGAGAAATAATGATGCGTTTTAAGTTTTACCCGGCTTAGTGTGGACGTAGCCTAAGTAACATTCGCTTGAACCCTAGAGAACACTACTCCAACGCTCCAGCGTGTTACTGATCAGGCAGACTACAGTTGTTGGGAGAGGGTGTCGTTAGAATTTAGAGGTACATTCTCTCTTCTTGGGAGCGTTAGTTTTTTATTTTATCCTTAAGGCTCCATTTCATTTATTTACAGAAAGAATTTATGACAATATAATGCACTTAAGACCAAATTCATGTTATCTGACCCTCTATATATTTGCAATTATACCCCCCTCCGCCTCCGCCCTCCGCTCTTTCCATGGTTACCGTGGAAGCTATGCTCCGAAAACAGAAGGGTGTGTCTACGGGAGTGTGTTTAAAATAAGTTATTGCCCGTGTTAGTGAGAGATGCACCGGCAACTGCTCCCCACGACTCTGTATGAGGAATGTGATACAAAGGCAGGCAAACGAATTCATCTTTTAAAACTTAAGGTAGGACTGACCTAAAGGAACACAAAGGCGTAGGAACATTCTGTGGACAAACACATCGTTATTTACGTCAGTCAGCAACGTTGGATATCCACAAAAATATTCATTCTCTGTTTAAAAAAAAGGGAAAACAATCAAAGAAACCTTAAATAAAACCATTTTAACATATTTATCCCAAATACTCCGGTATATAAATGCTAATGGGATCTGGTAAAGGGTTTGTGACTGAAAAGCTGAACAGTGCAATAGTTTACTCCTCTCTTTTCCACGGAGATGACTGACAAACACGGACATGTTAGACTCTACAATTTGCTTTTGACAAAACGTGTCTCTCCTACTGATACTGTTAGCCAAATGTTTATGATTCCACACTGTTGAAAACCGCCCAGGATAGAACTGGCGTATTGGGCCATCCAGTATAGAGTTAAATAAGCTAGAGAGAGCGCTCAAGGAGTCACTACATGGGCTGCTATGATTCTTTTGGGAGGTGTCGACAAAAGGTCTTCATACTCATGTAGTTTTGCGTGCGGATTGTGACTGAAAGGCACCATCCACATTGGTACAGCATCTAGCTTTTAACTGTTCGAAAACTTGAACTAACCCAGGAGAAAAGGAGGAGAAAAGTCAGTACACCTGACTTCAAATTTGGACAAGGAGCAAAAATTGAATTTTCTCTTTTCTCCCGATTTTACGGTTATTGGTACTGATAGGCGGAGCGTTAAACTTTGTTAAGGCCTCAGACGGTGCACGCCCGAGGTTGCAAGTCAAAGACGGTGACGCTGGCTTTTTCTGAGACGACAGCCACGGCAGAGCGGGAGAAACCTTTTGTGACTTTTGGCAGTTTTCCTGAGTAACAGCAGCTGTGGGAGAGCTCTTAAAACTAAATGTCTTTTCAAATATAAATTCACTTATGTCGTAGGACAAAAAAAAAAAAGTGTTTCGTACAAATACACCAGACCAGTGAATTGTTGCTTCCTTCGCACACTGTAATTGGTGAGTATTCACAATAAATCACAAATCCTGGAGACGTGCTATTTCTGTTCCTATTTACAGTCCTCCCTACCCCACCCCCCGAAAATCTGTTTTTGCTCTCTCGCCGAGTTACTTAAAATTTACTCAGCACATAGTTCAAAATACTTATTATGTCACATGATTTCCGTTAGCGATTTGTGTGAACCACGAATGCATATTAAATTCCATTTTTTTTCATACCACAGCATTTAGTCATGCATAGAGAAGAACCATACAGACTGTACAAAGGCTACATAATATAATTTTGGATTACTGTCTGTGCACATTTATGAAAATATTAAAATCACAAACGGTCTCTTAAAAATACCATCACCAAACTCTACTTTGGTAAAAAGGAAAAAACAAAACAAAACAAAACAAAAAACCCAAAATGGAGATCAGATATTTACCGCAGCCAAGCAATACGTAGATCATATGTATTCTATGTGGACAGTCCATTGCGCGTATATGACATTACCCTTTTTATGTCTCTCTAATAGACTTCATGACCATATCTCCTATTGGTTGGTTTTGATATGTTTAAGCCTCAAATACTTCTAAAAATGAACCAAAGTTTTCATTGCACAGTATTCACAATATTCTACAGAGCAAGGCAAGGGAGAAAAAAACGAGAGAAAACCGACCTGATTATCGATACTAAGCCCAAAAGGTGGTGTCATTAGAACTGACACAGTACTGAATATTCAAGCTTTATTGGGTCGTGCATGTGTGATGGTGTTTTTCGTTTAAAAACGCCTGGGTGATAAAGGCTCAAAATATTTTTGCTGTTGTTTTGTTGTCCCTCAGTACAAGGAGCACAAAACAAAAGGATCAGAAACATGGGAGACCTGTTTCTCTCCACATGCTATCAGCGTGAAGCTTTTTTTTTTTTTCTTAAAAAAAGATGATTCTGAAGAAGCAGAAGAAGAGGAAGAAAAAGAAGAGAAAGATGAAGAAGACATAAGTGATGTGTAGTGGTGTTGTCAGTCAGATGTGTGGTAAAGCCAGCCAACCTGTGCATCTTTGCTAGAATTTTCCACTCTCACCCATCTTCTCCCATACTGTATGATATCTGAAGGGTACTGAGAGACAGGGATTGGTCACATGATTAAAGAGCAAACAAGCCAGCATGCACAAGTGTGTGTGTGTGTGTGTGTGTGTGCACGTGTGTGTGTGGAGAGAGAGAGGGAGAGAGAGAGAGAGAGAGAGAGAGAGAGATATTGAAGGCTGGGGAGTTCAATAAGTTACTCCTGCTATTTCTTAGTGTCTGTGTTACAAATCAGCATGACATAGTGTTTCAGTTGACAAACAACATCTGGAGAGAAATAGAGAGAGACAGGGAGAGAGAGACAGAGAGAGAGAGAAAGACAGATAGAAAATAATAGCTGAGGAAATAAGACCATTATGGAGAAAGAGAGAGAGAGGGGGGGGGATATGAGAAATGTGTAAAGTGAGAGGAAAGAGCAAAAATCTGTATCAAAACGGAAACTGATGAATTCTCCAACACTGCTTCAGCTGCCCATAAATGTCCTTAACAGGCAATTTCTCCTCTTGCTCTCCTCTTTTCTTCTTCCCTCTTCCTGTTCTGTCCATCTTTTCTTCCATCAGCATGCTCACAACATCCAGAGGAGATAAACGGAACAATTGGCAGCACAGAAAGATAACTTGTTACGTCTGTTTGTGTGTGTGTGTGTGTGTGTGTGTTTGTGTGCGTGTGACGGAGAGAGAGAGAGAAAAAGAGAGAGAGAGAATGTGTGTTTTGATACTGTAACATTTGCGCAGTGTTTTTCTATGTGATTGTGCCCCAAAGTTCAGAGTTAGTTGTAGCTCTTCTGAAGATGCAGATGTAGGCCAGAATCATCAAACAGAGGATTCTTCACCTCCATTTCTCCAGTCTGCAAAGAGAGACAAGAAAATGTTTAAATAGTTGGCTATCTGATACCAGTTCACGATTATAATCCCTGTGAATGCCTAACAAGTGATTCTATCTGCAGGTGGTATCACACACCCACAGACACACACACACTTCAGAAAGAGCAAAGAGTGAGAGAGAGAGAGAGAGAGAGAGAGAGAGAGACCTTGTCATTACTAAATGTAGAGTATCCCATGTTAGCAGTGCTAGCTTGAGTATTGCACAAACATACTGACTGACTGAAGTTGTATAGTTTGGGAGATAATTACTACTACTGCTACTCACAGGAGCCAGTCCAGGACACTCATACACAGTGAAGTCTCCATCTTCGTTTTCCTCATCTGAGGTGGTGCCTGATTCAGGAATCTTCGGTTCATCCCTGTGTCTGCAGAAGTACAGACGCTGTTAGCAACACACGCTGACAAAAGAACAAGTTTATGTGAACAAAACAGTATGACGATATTGCAAGCCAAAGGGATTTGAACAAAGAGTTAATGTTAAGATCCGTGGATGGTTCAGGACTAACTGCAAAAAAGGCAGGTTACACACAAAAATAGACTATACATAGACTTGGTTTACAAGCTCTCCAAAGCCTATCTTTTTACTTCAAGTTTGAAAAGTATAGCATGGAAAACAGGATTTCCAATGATAGTTCTTCAACTGTGGCCAATTTATGGCCTCTGCTCTCCCAACACAGCAAGCAAAATGGAAAATTTCTCACCGAAACAAATCAACGGTAAATAGCGCTGCTAGCATAGTCATTCAGGAATACCTGCCTTGTTGATTGCTAGATCAGTGTTAACAGTGGTTTACCGCATATATTATTCACCTTAGCGACAACATCTGCTGTTTCTGATGCTGATAGTGGTACATTTGAGCACTCTGAGCCAGTTTCTTATCTCCAGACTGGAAGTCAAAAGAAGAAGAGACAGTATGAGCAAATGGTCAGAGTGAGTTAAGCATTATTCCAGTACAGCGTTGTCGCGACAGGTGGCGCACTCACCGAAGCGGCGTACGAGTGGGGTCCTATCGCCCCAAAGGCGGGGTAATCTACTTTCTGCGTTAGACGCATTCCTTTCTGCAACCTGAAACAATCGGTAGAACAATTCCTGCTGTTAGTTTCCCCGCTGTTACAAAATCAATGCAGTCCCTATTATATAACTGGAATATCTGCCAGCTAACGTGAGGTTGCTTTCCCTTTAATTAATAAGTTCCGGTGATTCAAGTGATTCATTTGGTACTATCAAATGAACAGGCTTTTTTTTTGGAAATTTCCGCTAATGAAAATCAATAGGTAGGAAAGGAAGCAGTTTGGACGATATTGTGTGATTATAATACAAGCGAGGGCGCATATTTTAAAGGAAAAACACTGTCAGATGTCCTACCTGACCCAACAGATTCCAGCAAAGACCAAGGCCACTGATGCCATAATGAAAAATACGCCAGTCATAACTACAGAGAGAAAAGACAGATAATATCAGAGAAGAGTAATAAGGAATGAGAGAGGTCACAACTCATAGAAGTCTGAAAGAAAGGATAATGACAAGGTGGCTATTATTTTGTATAACTTGGCTAAAACCTTCAATAAATGCAGAACATTAGTGACCCCAGAATCAGTCCTTGTTGAACCTCACTTGTAATTATAGCTGATGAGGGTACAAGATTTCAAAGACAGATTACCTGTTTTCATTCTAAACCTATCTGTCACAAAGACACACTGTTCAGATGCCTAAAGTTGTTTTTTTTTACCGCATTCTAGTCATTCAGCTTATTAATGATTTGTTCATAAAAATGAAACAAAATTAGGACGCTGTGTAATGCATGTGTGATATACATACTAAGGAACGAATGATCATCAGACGGATAGGGGATGATCACGGCCTCACTCTGTACGTCTGAGATGTGTACAGCTGTAGGAACAGCTGTTGGAGGTGATGTAGTTGGGATGCCTGTTGTAGGCTGTCCTGTAGTCACTTGTATGAGGGTGGGTCCTGTCTGGGCATAAGTTCTCTGCTGAGAAAATCCCTCCTTAGCCTTGGGGGCAACCTGAGAGGGAGATTCTGAACAAACAGAAGGAGAGAGAGAGAAAGAGAGAGAGAATCATTTTTTTTTCTTTTCTGATAATTATTTTTTATTATCATAACTGAATATTTGTTATGACACATTTGATGTAGGGGCTGTTAGACGGGAGAGGGGAGGATCCAGCTTTTCTATTTTACCTGAGTGTTTGACCTCTGATTCCTTATGTTTGGTGATGATGGAGGACAGGAAGTCTATCTCCTCATCTAGCTCTGGAAAGGAAGTCGCCTTGTCTGCAAGACAAAGAGAGAACATGAAAGGCTTTCATTAGAACATCTTGTATTGTCCACAATGTTTTCAGTGCTTAGAGGTGTTGCTATATTTTCTCTCTGGGACCAAGGCAATCAAAACGCTCATTATTCTAATTGCGCCCTCTGCAAATTATCTGTTGGGTCGTGAGATATTCCAGTAGAGGGCGAAAGAAAGAGAGAGAGAAATATAGTGACAGATTGAACATGCATTGATTTAGCATGCAATCTGAGAAGTGCTCTACCCATTGCACATTCTACATTTCAAAACTGCTGACGAGTTGATACAATGTCTGTTGGCAGTATATTTCTAATGCACTAATACGAAACACCATGACAGGTTTTGAACAGACAAAAGTAGAAAATGGCCATGAAAAAAGCCATTACCAGCAGGTTTCTCCAACTCCAACCCAACCCCCCCCCCCCCCCCCCCCCCCCCCCCCCCCCCCCCCAAAAACCCAACCCAAACCCTTGGCTTCTTATGATGTAGCATAGTGTTTCTTTGTCATAAATTTAGCTAGAGTAGATTGTGCATTCTCTGTCACTGACTTATTGATGACTCTAAACCTTGGCGCTTACTCATGGCCGCACGATGTAAAAAAAAAAAAAATCTAGATAAAGCTCTTTTGCAGTATCGATGTGGATGAGTAAGCATTAGAGAACACATGAGGAGAAAAAGCAAAGAAAAATGGTTTCTGTTTGCGTACCAACTCATATTATAAGACAGGGAAGAGGAATCAGTTTATAGGATCTCCTTAAAATATTGTTGAATTAATGATACTGGCAACAAGCTAAGTGAAATATATATTCAGGTGTTTGTGTTTGTGCATGTATGCCAGTTTGTAAAAGTGAGTCAACAGATGCTGTAGAGTGAATGTGTATTATTGAAAGGTGAGTACAGGGAGATGTTTAGCAGTGTATTTGTATTTGAAAATGTTTTTTTTTTCTTTAACCATGTTCAGTGATTTAATACTCTTCTGTGTGTCAAGAGTACATTTAAAGTATATGAGTGATTGTGCATGACTGATTGCATGTTGATTTTGGCAGTGGTTTGTGTGTGTGTGTGTGTGTGTGTGTGTGTGTGTGTGAGAGAGAGAGAGAGAGAGAGAGAGAGAAAGAGAATGTGTATGTGTGTGTGTGTGTGTGTGTGTCTGAGAGAGTGTGTGTATTATTCCTCTGCTCTTTTGCTGTAAATCTCACTTCCTTTAGTTATAAGATGCTTGTTTATTATCTTGCTTGTTGGTGCACATGGGTGTAACGTACAGCTGAACAAATGCTCACACTTACATTGCAACAATATATCACATTGCCTGTGTAAACCTCTGTGCAACTATGCACTTTGCCAATTTGCTGTGTCTGTATGTTACATCACTCTGGCTCTGTGAGCATGTGTGTTTGTATGCATGAGAGTGTGTTCGTGTGTGTGTGTGTGTGTGTGTGTGTGTGTGTGCGTGTGTGCACATGCATGCAGTTACTGCAGTGTGTGTGGGTGGACAGGTCAGCCTGTCTGTCACGGGGTACTGCTCTGCGTATGTGGGTGTTAGGGCATGCAGGCAGGGGGGAGGAGTCACAGCTCCTCTGCCTCCTCCAATTCATGAATGAAAACTATCACCACGGCAACTGAGGAAGGGAAGCCAAGTGGAAAAAAACAGCATGAAAAAGGGGGAGTTAAATAAATAAATGAATAAATAAATAAATGGCATTCAGGAATGACTAGGGGCATTCTTAAACCTTCAGATAAACGGAACAAATTATCAAACAGGATCCTCTGACTGCCGTGCAACACCATAAATTATGTGATGATTTAACTGTTTGAAGCCACTAACAATTTTAAATACTCTTAACTTATGTGTGTTCATCAAAGAAACCAATAGAACAATAAGAAGAAATAAGCATTGGATAAACATGCGACTAAGCATGTAGACAGGAGGGAACAACAGAGAGAGTGAAAAGGTTTTGTGGGAGCATTTATACACTGTTTGTTGATTTGTATTCATTCTAGGTCAACATTTCTGGCTTTGCCTTCAACAGTCTGTCTACACTGGAGAAATAATTGGTCTATTATTCATGGTGATATAGCAAGAATGGGTTTTCCTAAGCGTGAACAAGAGGAATTGTGCTATGAAAACCTTCTCGAGAAGATTAAAAAAAAAAAAAAAAAAAGTCTGTTGGAATATTTGAGAAACGGGATAGAGAATTTTGTTGACAGTTAGCAATGATAACAACAAATCACAAGCGTTCAAAGGAGACAAGGCATCGTGTTCTGGTTCCTTCCAAATGACTCATTCTTCAGTTCTATCCACTGCAGAGCCGCACTGAGACCATTATTTTATTATTTCTGCGCTCCTGTTGCATAGCAGTGTGGGAGAGAGGGAGACAGAGAGAAAGAGAAAAAGAGAGAGAGAGAGAGAGGGGAGGTGAGGAGAGTGGGGGAGGAGGGAGAGGAGGTGTCAGCGAGCGAAGGAGAAGACTGAGGGAGCACGCAGAGAGAGGGAGGAGGAGAAAAAAAAAACGATGATGTGGAGAAAGAAAAAAGAGAGGAAGAACATAAGGAATGAAACAGCAAGGAAAGAAAGAAAGAAAGAAAGAAAGACAGAAAGAAAGAAAGAAAGAAAGAAAGAAAGAAAGAAAGAAAGAAAATACACAAGTTCGAGTGGTCTGTGATGTACATGCAAGAGTAGGAGAAGACGCGCCTAGAAATTAGTCATTTCTCAAACGGCGTCCAGGCCTGGTACCAATCAGCTCAAACAACCAATGTGAAAGACAGATCCCAGGCCGATCAGCGATAATGATCTCTGTGCTTTGCTTCTCATGATCGTCATCCAAAGCCATCAAGAGCCGCAATTGCCAGACTAAATTACACTTTATAGGACTGCTGCTATTAAAACACAAAACCACCATTAGAACGGCAGACCCCATGAGACTAAATAGCTGTTAACCAGACAAAAGTCTCAAAGTGCAATGACTAAAATGAAGCGTAATTTAAGGACCAGCATAATTAAGTATCAGCTGTTGAATACAGGATACAGAGCTGAATACAATGTTCATACAAAAGCAATAACATTGATTTGAAAGCATATTACTGGCTATTGTGTCGGCTGAGATGGCCTTAAATATGACTTATATGACTAAGACAGTGATGACGATGATAATGATTTGGAAGACCACACCCATTTTGTCTCTAGTGTCTTATGAAGCAATTCAAGGAAACTCTTTTTCTAAAGACATTCAGGAACCTGATCCAGAATTCCTCAGATCTGATTCTGCATTTCCAGGAGACATGCTGGATTCTACAAACACCAAATAGTGTGATCTCTAATGGGCTGAGGGCCAAAAAAACACCCTCCATTTGTAAGGTAAGGACAAAAAACCCAGCAGGACACAGGACCACCAGGACCAGATTTGAGGAACCCGGATCTGATCTGTTACAAAATGTTTTTGTCCAGCATTGTGGTAGCACTCCACATTCTTGGAGCACAGGAGTTCATGAAAAGAACAATATAAGATTCTGAAAGAACACAACACTGACCTGGGAGCCAAAAACAATCCATTTCAGCAAAGAGAAACATTCTAAATGTTCTAAACAGTTCCAAGGTAACTATTATGACATCACCATCCTCTCCTTCGTACTGACCTCCAATCTTTAGGATTGCTCAAGCTTGTATTAAACATTGAAGCCAATTTCAGTTAAATCCGATTTCAATCAAAGCGTTTTTTGTTTTTTTTTCAGATGCTGCTCTGAGTCCCAGAATGACGACAGAACGTGTTGGTTCATTAGCACTCATCACAGACAGACACACTGGGCACTGCTGGGTAGACTCAATTAGCATCAGAAGCTCTTTCAAGTCCCTTTGTTCAACATAGACACGACGTACACATCATCAATCTGAAATAAGGAGAGGGCACTGTAGCCTAAAAATCATAACACAACATAACCACAGAACTATTTCTCTTTTCAATATAAATCTACAAGGCTTTATGGATCTCATGAAGACTACAATTCAGTTGTTCCATTTAACTGACAACAGTTTTCGGGTGGCTATTACAAAAACTGAATTGAGGTTATTCATCTTATGTCAGAAAGCGGCAAAAGGCATATTGTGGTATTATCACCAAGCTGTGGTTTTACATAAACGATACTTACTGATGTGGGAGCGTCTTCGAACCACACACTTTCCCCTCTTGTTCTCCACGAGAGGGGACAGACAGGGACCACAGTGGGAGGAGCCAGGCTGGCAGAAGTGACGTCCCTCTCGGGCACAGTCCAAACTACGTGGACACTGTCCCACTGCTGAAACAGAGCACAAACAGCCACATGAGTGGTGCTTTCAGCTGTCAATCATTTGCTGCAACTACTCTGGTGCTATCCCAGTCTCTCTGGAATTAAGACCTGAATTACTGTCTGAAATAATCAAAAAAAAAAAGAATGTTGAAGCAAGTTATGCCCTAGTGATCAAAGCAGAATAATAATCCAAAAACGGACCTTCAAGAAGACAAAATGAAGCAGTACTAAAAACACAGTCAAAATATGAAAAAGTACTCTGCAAAAAAAAAAAGAAAAGTTGATTCGGTTATTTTTTACAAAGGATACAAATGCTCAACAGCCATTTTGTGCTGTTCCCCTCTAGTAGAGCATAAACGGCACGTTCGTTAAAATCACTAAAGGCTATGAAAAATAACCAATAAAGTCAACTATAAAAAACCCTCTGTCACATTGTCATGTGAGTCACTGGGGACACGGAGTGTCTTAAAATAGAAAAGTCCAGAAGGCCGATTCATGTCATGGCCATTTTGTGAGCAGACGTCAAAATGGAGGAAAACGATGAAGATGATGATACTTAAGCTACGTAAAGGCCGTGCAAATAAATACGGTTCGCTTCAGCAGACCTGCCCTTTCGATCGACGGTCGCAAGTTAGTTCGGTTTCAGTTCCCCTGCTTTAGTTAGTGAAAACTTACAAGATCAGGTTCTATGATAAAACAAAAAATGCCCAAAAACACAGAATATGCCCTGCAGATATACAGACTGTTTTTGTTGTACTCAAGAGAAAAAAAAAACAAAAAACTTGGCCGAGTAGTCTTTGTTTATGGTTTGACACTGAATTTGAAGTGGATTCTGAATTATTTAGTGTGAAATCAGATTCACAACTGCATAAAAAAATTCAAACATCCTTGTCTTGTCCTCCATCCATGGTCAGCGAAACTCTGGGTAATTTTTCATATGTCAGCTGGAAAGTTATTTTTGTGTTGTCGAAGGTCAGAGCTTCACAACTGAGATTTTTTTTTTTTTTTTTTTGTGTGACACTGAAGAAGAAGGCCATTGGAGCGCATCCCAGCCTTGTTTTGGTCGCATGGGTCACGGCAGCCTGTGCGTTCTGTAAAATGACAGTGGGCGGTAAGGTGTCAACACAGCTGACGCTGTTTCTCTCAGAGGAGAGAAATGGGTTATTAGCAGCAGGTGGCGATTGAGATAAGAGAGAAGTTTGCTTCTAACGCTTTTTGTCAGATGGATACCAATGCTCACAACAGTGCTGAAACGCGTCTTAGAATTGACAAGGCTTTACAATCTGAGCAGACGCTAAGCTGCTGACATATAAGCTGACAATCATAGAAATGCTTATTTCCTTTGTAACAACGCAAGTTAACAGCCAAGTAATAATTTCTTAATAGCACGAGCCAACTCGTTGCTAAGGGCATTGGCTGCATTTCTGCACAAACAGGCTTCTGCAGGTTGCATGAAACAAACAAAAGGGGGGGGGGGTAGCTTTGTAAGGCTATGGATATTAACCCGTTGACTGCCACATTTGAACTTCTCAGTTGCCGGGGCCTTGGCTCTAGTTGCCATAACAACTGCCATGGCAACTGAGACTGTGTGACATCATCAGGTGTGAGTCACTGACAGTACAGTTGCTCAATGGAGAAAGAGCACTGTCCCTTGGACAAGAAACACAAAGAGACAAAAGGAGAGAAAACTAAATTAATACACAAATAAATAAACATGTATTGGTATTTTTCATGGTCTCTCTCTCTTTTTTTTTAATGTGATACAAATATCTGACTTTGGTTGGGAATTGCCCGTAAGCTTCTATACATCTGTTTTGACATATGTCTTGTTAGTGCTGCATATGTCTAAGATCTTTCCAGAAGAACTCACAGCTTAACTGCTGTATCACTTCTGGCAGTCTTGAGACTGGCTTATTGATTTCCATTACCAGAACCACTAGGCTTTCAGGCTGAAATTCATTATGCTGTAAAATTTAGATTTCTAACAGCTTAATACTGAGAATGACAACTGTTTTGCTTTGAGACCTGATCTGTTCAAAGACTTCTACATTCTGAAGCCTCTGAATAAACCTTTACCTCCATCCAGCCGAGAATATGAAATGGTGTGTGGCATCGCTGTGTGTCACAGCAGCCCAATCCTAACACTCATTTGGTTGCTCTAATGGTTTTAACAGATGAACTCCTGAAGGAAGAGCATTAAGGTCCACTAGACTCACAGTTAGCAGACATATGACTTGAGCTCATTACTACATGCAGTCATTCCCCATTACACACACACACACACACACAAATAAAATAGCATCTCCTTTTTATTATACTCTAACAGGAAATATGGTGCTATGTCACCGCAGTCTTTTGCGTCAGATGCTTTATGTGAGACCATATCTCAGCTGAGGTAAATTCATACAGCTATCATAATGATAAAAAAAAAGAAAAAGAAAAAGATAAACAGAGGGGGTGGGGGGTACATTTGCACATTTGGTTCCAGAGACCTATTTAACTGTATGGTAGGTAAGTCATGCACTGTAAATCAGCTAACCCCCTATCTAACATCCTGTTGTAAAGGCAGGCCACTCTGTAGGAGGTGACAAGAAGCAGATCGTTCTCCACAAACAGGAAAAATCTCGCGGCGGAAACCCATGTTACTTCAGCAAAGAATGTGGCTGCTAGCTGTTAGCATCCTCGCCTGCTTCAGGACCATCTGTCCTTAAACCAGATGAGCTAACTAGCTCAAGCCAGCAAAACCAGGCCATATACAGTAACCAGGACAAGTTATGCTAAGCCTGCTGACTAACAGTAAACCAACCCACCAAAACCAAGCCACGTGACCACAACAAGTTATGCTAAGCCTGCTAACTAACGGCTAGCCAACTCTGTCCACAGAGCCCTCCTGGGTGCAGTTGGCTGGGTCTCAGGTGTGAGTCAAGGTCACCCTGTCTTCTTAGCCGCCACTCTGCACTAACACAGAAGCGCTGGAGCTCTGCCAAGAAAGGAAGAAAACATTTCTGGAAGCCTCGTCTGACTTCTGCTTCTTCTTTTTTTCCCCCCTCCCGGTAAACCGAGATATCACATTAGTTCCATTATTTTAGCAAGGATTTAGTGAATAGTAATACTACCGTCACATGCACAACCGCACACTGGATGCTTGCGTATCAAGATTGGGGCTAGATCAAAAGATAATATAAGACAACGTAAAATAAATGAACAAAATAACCAATAAGTAAATAAAACAAAGCGGTGTACACTGACTTTAGAATAAACTGGAGCCACATTCTACCCTAATATATCTATATTTTTAGATGTACCCTAAGTTGAGCAAGTTAGGCAGTTTCTCTGAGGTTGTCCATTGCTGTCTATTGCACGTTTGAACTGAGCGACCCTTCCCTGTGTTCTGACTGGTCCTGTGTTCTGACTCGAGGTCCGACGGCTGGAACACTGGCGCATGTCTGAGTATGGGAACAAACAAACGTCCTTGGGTGTTCCGATCTCCCATTTCAGTTTCTCTCATTGTAATGTTAATCAGCCCATCTCGTGACATTTTGAGAGAGAGGCCGAGAAGCGTCATTTGCTTGAGAACAGGCAGCTCTGTAAAAGAGCGAGAGACGAACAAGACCGTGAACTGAGATGACCCGTGAATCCTTTTTTTTTTCTCTCTCTCGCTCTCTCATCTACTGTTCAGTCATGTGCTGCTACCTGACTACCTCTGCAAACGATCGTGCATTCTCCTGAAATACCTGTTGCCAAGAAACATTTTTTTCATCCCTGAATGAAGACAAGAGAGAAGGGAAAGGGCACAGGGTTCCTTCTCTCTCTCTCTCTCTAACATTATTCCTGTCTTTCAGGTCATCTTTCAATGAAAGCATTCTCTGCATGGAAATGCCTGTTAGCTGATCAAACATTTTACCCCACAGCATAAGACTACAAGAGCTGAGCATTCCCTGTATTATCTAAATGGACTAACTCAGTGATATTACTGTACCTTCATTAACTCCCACAGTCTTAAATCTACTCTGTTAGTCACTGTTAGTCATGTCCTCACGGTGAGAGCTCCTTCTGTCCTTAACAAACTTCTCTTTTCCTCCAGAGAATGTGTCACACATAAATCAGTGAAAACAGTCATTTTGTATATTATAGGAGGCAAGCCATTCATCAGTGACTGAGAGAAAGAAAGGGAGAGGGAGAAAGGGAGAGAGAGAGAGAGAGAGAGAGAGAGAGAGGGAGAGAGAGACAGAGAGAGAGAGAGAGGGAGAGAGAGAGAGAGAAAGAGAGAGAGAGGGAGAGGGAGAGAGAGAGAGTCTCTGGCTTATAAATACGCAAAGAAAACCAAATCAGCACACATCTTAGATCACATGAGCTTACAAGACAAGCACAAAATAAATAAACAAAAAATGTCGGTCTTCAATAGTCACATATTTCTCCTATCTCTGTTCAATTACCATGATGTAACCAAATTTAAAAACATAAGATATATCTTCACTTTGATTTCAGTTTTAAGATGGCTGACATCCCAATTGTGTCATTCCTAGTAAAACATATGGGGAAAATGCATACAAACATTTTAAGGTTGTGGAATTTCTTATTAATCTCTAGGCCCTATGAGACTCACTGTATATCTATTAGAAAAAAATCCCCAGCGCAGAAACAGGAAATGTAGCAGGTACGTTCAACTGTCAAGGAAGATATAAAGGGAAAATTTAATTATGGTTCAGAGGGCCGAAAATAGCAAACTTCAATATTCTCCAGGATAAAACATGAAAACCCACCCCATTTTAGCTTCGCGGGCTTAGATTAAAGAGTTCGATGTTTAATAATTGCGAGCCTGCGCCGTAATGAAGAGGAACATTTGTCTTAATATTCAGGACAGCTGTTAGAGGGGCGAGACTAGTTTTTAAATTACCACGGAATTCAAATTGGTCACGACACGTCATCTGGAAGTGTAATGGATATTTAATGAAATCATAATGTCTTCTGATAAACGTACATTATCTGTAACAAAACAAACTAATTACGACAGTCGAACGTTTGTTTTCCAGTCGATCCGTTCGCACGCACCATTATTTACATTGGTTGATTGGTGACTCCACTCTTGCGAATCAAAAGCACAGGAATTACAAATGTGATTAAAACAACAGAAATTCGGAGACAGCATTCGTCAGGAAGGTCATCGGTTTCTTTGTGTCCCTTCTTGCTTAACTATGACGAGAAAAAAAGTTCTTTTGACTCCGAATCTGCAATTTTCGTCCTTAATTAGCAGGTCTGTATGAAAAACCTGACATTTGAGAAGCAAGGCAAACGGCATTGTGTAAGAGTCCATAGGAACGGTGTGAATAACGTGAGCACGGTTCAGATTAGGAGACAGAGTTTTTTTCAGGTCAATGCAAGTCCATGATGCGGTTATATGATTTTTTTTTCTTTAAAGAATTCATATCCTCCGTAAATGTAGCATGAGAATAGAAACCTCTCCTTTAATCCACGTCACATACTTTTGCGATGTTCATTCAAAAATCTAGTCCTTGGGCCCATTCAGTGAAAACTATTATAGAACAGTCTAGCTCTGGTTTAGCGTTGATAGGGATTACAAAAAGCCGTCCTCGATACACCTGAGTTGAAGTGCAAATTGTATTAGCAGGTGCAGCTGCTTTGAATCAGAGCACAAAATATGATTTCCATTTTTAAATTGACTGTGACATTAAGAGAGTTCACAAGGCTGGGGGACCTTGTCTTTGCGACTTGTTCAAAGAAGGAAATGAAGTGGGTTTAGGAGGACAGCGGGAGAATAGCAAAGGGTAAAAGCATGATAAAGTACTGCCATTACAGCTAACATTATAACATTATAGTTGGGATACAACAGGGAACATATTATGAATAGCTCTGGGTATGAAAAAAAAGAAAGAAAGAAATAATTAAAATGTAAAAAAAAAATTTTAAAAATTAATAAATAAGTGCATTTTTGGAAATAACCTTAGAATGCTGTATGTATAAGTCTTAGATTCTGTAACAGTGAAGAAGAGGAGCTGTCCATTAATTAGCAAACATCATTACTCCTTAATGTAAACAAAATTATAGATTGTCAGAGAAAAGCACAAATCCAGTAATGGCACAGTCAAAACTCCCAGAACACTTTAGACATAATTAGTATCTGGCCAGGTCTGCCTTGGAAAAAAAAAAGAGAGACAGAGAGAAAAAAAGAAAAAAAAACCCCCACAAAACAACAATGGAACAAACAGACGTGACAAATATAGACTGAGTGCTTTTTCATGAAGCTTATGAAAAAACTGGGGGAGAAAAAAATAAAATTCTTTTTTTTTTTTGTATTGAAAGAGCATTCAAGTGACAGCTTGCGTAATGTGAAGAGAGACAGAGAGATAGTGAGAGTGACAGAGAGAGAGAGAGAGACAGGGAGACAGACAGGGACTGTGATTCTGAAGTGCACTCAAATGATTGATTTGCATTTAATGGCTGAAGAGTGACAGCTATAACCTTTTCTTTTCCACTTTTAATAAGTATGCCGTCTCCTCGTCGTTTTTCTCTCGTGTCAACACAACGCTGCCAGATAACCAGCTTCACAATACGTGAACTTCATAAACAAAAGACCATACAGGGCTGACGTACACTCCAGTCCACTCTCCATTCTGTTTCATTCGCAAATAGCTCGAGCCAAGGTCTCTGCACTGTTAAATGGGAACAAAAGATCGGGGGGTTTTTTTGCGGAGATATCACATAACACAAACACCATACAGGATATTGACGGTTTCTCTGTGTGAATTTGTATGTGTTTGCTCATGTAAAGCACTAAAACTAGCAAAAAAAAAAAAAAAAAAAAAGTCTGTGTGTTCTGTGTATGCCGCTTGAGTAAGGCCTTCAAGATGTGGTGAGACGGTTTTGTTTTAAGGGAAATAGCGACAACGGAGAGAAATGAAATGACCCGGGCAGACAGGCAGAGAGACAGGCAGACAGACAGGTGAAGACGGACAGATGCGCCGACAGAGGGAGGACGCCATGGCTACAGATTACTGTCAAATCACACTTTCAAAGAAAACATCTCTCATCCTCTCTCACGAGAGCTTAAACCTTAACTCAGTGCGCACATGAGGATTTCTCTGTAACACACACACACACACACACACACATTGCAGCAGAGGAGAGCACGTGCTGCAGAAACATGGTTTTAACAGGCACGCAAGGGGGCAGTGGAAGAGGGCACAGGGCTCCTGATGAGGAACATTAAAGAACTACACAACCACTGAAGACCACTCAGTGAAACAGACAGAGAGAGAGAGAGAAATATGCAAACAACTATACGGATAAAAGGAAGAATAACATGGAGAAATAAACGAAACAGCGAGCGAGAGAGAGAGAGACTGACAGACAGGCTGAGAGAAAAAAAAAAAAAAGAAGACAGAAGGAAAATGATGGACAAGATCTGAGCGAGCAGGAAAGACAGAACGTGCGAAGAAAGAGACTTAGCAGGCGAACGGGACGGAAAAGCTGAGAGAGGAGCCGTCCAACACTACTGGCTCAACATCAACCAGCTGTCATTGGATGAGAACGCTAAGGCAACTTCAGCAGAATTAACCCCCCTCTCCCCCTCCCCCCCCCCCCCCCCCCCCACCCCACCCCGCCCCGCCCACCCCACCCAAAAAAACCCATCAGAAACATCTACTTCATTTAATCTCTCTGAGCACCAAGCTCAGTACTCTAGTGATGGCCCCAATCCTCAAACCAGACAGGATTTTGGAACCAAAGACTTAACGTTTGGATTTCTGTTGATTAAATGACAAAGGGGTTAGATACTGCACCCATTCAGATTTTATCGGCCCTGACAAGTGGTGGAAACTCTCGACTGCCGTTCCTTCATAACACATCGCGAGATGTACTGGTTATCACCTTTGATGTGTTTTCGTCAGTGAAAAAGCCTCAAGGCCAGTTTAGATAACTACACCACTCAGAACTCTACAGCAGTATTGTACACGTCCAGTCCTGGGGGGATGGAGGGGGCCAAGCCCTGCTCGTTTTCATATTAAACAAACGCTGAGGTCTCTGATTGGCTGAGGAGGGCTCACACCTGTTGCCATGGTAAAAAGGTTAAAAAAAACTAAAAAAACCAAACAAAAAAATAGCTTCTCCTGAGTTTGTTAGGATAAAACTCAGCAGGACTTTGACTTCTGAGGATTTTATCTGTACACTCTTTCTCTGCACGGATTTGATTCGTTTTCTGTTGGTACGTGGAGAAAATCAGCTGGTTATTTGTGTTGCATTTGACTCTCTTATCAGACAACCCGTGAATGATCTGAGCCCTTCACGGCCCAGGGGAACTTGCTTAAGGTCCTGTAAAATATCTATGATCTCCTTCACGATCAGCCTTTCCCAAGTTTCTCCCTAAATTTCATCCTAATCATAATCGACTGTAACTGATCTCAGCTCAGTTGGTGAAATGAGTTTATTATACCTAAGGCAGCACCTCTGATACAACATCCTCTTTACCTTGTTCATTATGAAACAATCTATACCCTTTCCTTGCGGTTATGCAACTTTTGCTTCAAGTCCTTTTCTAAAAAAAAAAAAAAAAAGTGTTATAATCAACACTGTTTCTCTAGTGCCAACAAAAGATAAGCTTTCACACCACAAATAACCTCGTTTTCAACATCACAGCTTTTCAACACTGTGAACACAGAGGCACTGATAGTTTATACCACCACTGCTGACAGAAATGGCATGCTATTCTCTCTCTCTCTCTCTCTCTCTCATATGCTAAATTCACACAGACTCAGGCAGGATCTACTCACTGAGAATGGAGTATCTAAATATTCTGAATCTGAATCTGAATCTGAATCGAGTGATTACGTTCCATTTCTCCTCATTCACATTACGCGGGGTTTAATCTGGGTTTGTCCCAATGGATTTGACACTGAATCCGGTAATCAAGTCTTCAGGTCTGAACAGTGGCAGACGCTTGAAGTGCAACATGTATTTTTAACACCTGCGTGTTTCACAACTGGAAGTCTCACTAACCAGTTTCAGTGTCTAAATTTGTGTCAGTGACCAGTTCAGCATGTTTGTCACCAAGACCAGTGCAGCGGTGTTATGACATGTTAATGACAACACCATAACATTCAGAAAAGCTTTTTTTTTTTTATTGCAGAACCCAAAACCTATAGTTTAAAATCCACAAACTCTCTAACCATCTCTATGTGAATTCAGTCTCCCTCGAGTTTGGTGTCACATTTCCTGGTTCGGACAGACAGACTTCAAGGTCCAGTACCTGGATTCACTTCCTCACTTGACAGTATAAAACTCCAGTTATAGCCATAACAGTGATAAAACACACAGTAGTCCCTTTAAGCTGTCACCCCACCGAGTGGAAAAGAACTCATAAGAGATTAAAACAAGACCTATCAAAGATGTAGAGGGGAATAAGTAAAATGACACTGAAGTTTTAGCATATTTAACGAAATCCTACGATTCATCTGTTTGACTATTCCCTCACGGCATTTTTGGATTCAAAGTCGAGTGTTGCGCTTAAATTCAACTCTGTTGGATTTGCTGGGGCGTTATTTGCTGTTGACGGACCTACTCGACATGATTAAATACAGACTGTCAGCTGGCATCTTGTCTCAGCACCATTTTTGATACCCTCAAAATACGGGTTTTTTTTTTTAATGCGTATTAGAGCTTCGTTTCATGTGACCAATGTCATTATTAAAAAAAAAAATTTATTAATTCGTTTATTTATTCATTTGTCTATTTATTCTCCTCACTGAAGTCCTGCTGAGGTGTTTATATGTATATATATATATGTGTGTGTGTGTGTGTGTGTTTGTCCATTTAAAGGGTTTATGGGAATGTATCGACATTCCTAAGTGACCAAACCGTTTGGCATGCGCATTGTTCTTATTTTTAGCCCAGTGCTGTGTCTGGAACGTCCATTAGAGTGACACGGAAAACGTGTCAGTGTTGGCTCTGGAGCCTTAACCTCCTTTACTGAGTCCATGTTTCCATTACACAGTTCTGCCAGGATAATGTATATGTGTCCGTGTGTGTGTGTGTGTCTGTGACAACAGATGTTCCAGTGACAAGTACACATATTTCTCCCTCTGTGTGTGTCTGTGTGTGTGTGTGTGCGTAGGCTACCTCTGTACTTGATAAAATGTCACTTTATTATGCAGAAAGTCACAACATTGTCATTTTGTATTATGACTATTATCAGTAAAACTTAACCACCCTGGGTTGACTATCCAAGTGTCACGCAAGTGAACTGGCCAGTGTGTCCTGCCCACATCTCCCACTCTGATGTTTTACTGCTTGGCGTTTGGAACTGGGGGTTTTCTCGCATACGTCACGCATAATCTGGTTTTCCTCCCGCGATAGAGCCAACCTCAGTCTAAGCGCACGTACACACCACTTATCTCCAATTCACCGCTGCGTTACCCGCCGCAATGCCCCCTTCAAGTGTCGTGTCACTGAATCCAGTATACTGACTTCCCTCAACAAAGGCAGACCGTAAATGGAATTACTGGAATTTAGTAATATCGGACAATAAGTATTAGGAAGTATTTAAAAGTATAATAGTTACACCATCTTTACTAACAATATCCGGTTGAATGTTAGTATGTTCAGTCAATATGAACTTTATTGACTGATTGATTTACTGATTGAATGATTGATTGATTGTTAGAGCAGTACGGCATATGATACCAAGGTGCACAGTGCATCTTCTTATAATACTGTCAATTAATAATAATAATAATAATAATAATAACAATAATAATAATTTCTAGATTACTGTCGAGTCGTCCTGTTTTACACTATATACACGGCGCATTCTTCACAAGCGCTTAGCTGGAGAAAGATAAAAGACGATAATACGTAACATCTGTTTTCTGTTTTGAAATCGGTTACGCATGAGAAATATCATGAACACTGTCGACGTTAAGACTTCAGGTGTGTCAAAATCAGAACAGTCGAGACTAAACGATTTTGCATACAATTTGTCATCTAAACAAACGGGAGAGGTTGTTTTGAAACTGCATCACAGAGTAGATTAGATTAGGTTGCATAGCCTATAATCAGCCACATCCCGCAGTGAAACGCAGCCCAAAGGTACAAAGTAACGACTCCAAATATTTTTTTCAGGAGTAACCGACACACTTACCTGCCAATGTAGCACTTACGGCGAGGGTCATAATTACAACAACCTCGGTTAAAAGCGAGGCCCACGGTCGGCTCTCGAACCCTCTAGTCGGTGATCGCATCCTGGGAAGAGCTCCTTACGAACAGTGAAGTACTCGCGGGGATCCGGGGTTTCTCATTCCCCAGTTCCCCTCCTCAGAGAGAGAGAAAAAACGCAATGGAAAACCTTATTGTCTCAGCTCTTTGTCAACCTCGACAACCGAATTGCAGGAACGGTACGTTGTATTGGCGCGCTGATTAAGATCTGTAAGCATCTACATCCTAGTGATGGGGGCGGTGGTGCACGAACGACGCCGAGGATACCTTCATCGGACACCACTTAAGCGCTGAGCTGTCGGCAGCATACGTAATGTGGTGTCGTCATGACGTTCGTTTGCTGTTCTTTTCGCATTGCCACCACTGCAAATGCACTTGTTACTCAAGGGCTGAGTGAGCACAGCTGTTGTGAGAAAGCAGCCAAATATATAGATTTTTTAACAAGCGCAACCAAATATTTACTAGTAAAAGCCCGACCTTATTGTTAGTTGGTAGAACTGGAAAATGTTTCCCTTTTATTTATTATTTACGGTGAATATAGTAATCTTAACTAAACTGGTCACATTTTCTTCCGTTTTTGTTACTTATAATTCCAGTCTGTTTTCATTACACTATAACGGCCACAGCCCAACAGTTAACGTTTTAGCTGTAAAACTAGGTCACATCCATCCAAAAAAAAATTATTTTAATAACGTAGTACCGCTTCTTCTTCTTAAGGTATTGGCATATAGACATAAAATGGTGTAGACTGCCCTCTCGCGGAGAATTTTGAATGACCCAGACTGTAAAAACAGTGCCAATCGTTATCTTCTACCACTTTTCCAGACTTGTTGCATCGAAACATTTCAAAATATTCTCTACGAATAAACATGAATTCAATCAAACGTTATCACGTAGAATCGGGATGATTTATTAATTATAGTCCGTATTACAATTAATTAAAAAAAGCATTACACTCTTACTTGAAAATCATCAGGGACAAAGAGATATGACTAAGTGCAACAGACAATAAATAAAAGGTTCAATGACGTCTTAACTATGCGGTGGTGATAAAACTAAAGCTAAAAGTAGTGTCAAATCAATTGATGATTAATTACCTGAAATTGCCTTTGTCCTGTTTAGATCATCGTTGCCTATGCTTAAGTCAAATTACATATATGTGTATATATATACATAAAAAAAAATCAAATAGTTGCACATCAGTCATTTTGATTGATTGTCATTTCAATTTGAAATACATATAAACCCCTGATATAAACCCATTAAGGTCACTTCATTTAAGGTCACCATAAAGACATTGTATGTGACCCTTTCTGTCTGTCTGTCTGTCTGTCTCTGCCATTTCAGTTCTTTTCCTTCATTCATTTACAACCACAAAACCTTTTTTTGTCCATCCTTCCATCCATCCATCCAGTTCATCACATATCCTTAGAACCCTCAGATACTCTTTATCCTTTCAAAAATGCTTTCTTTTTTACCAATACCGCTCCATGCGTGTGACTACTGTCCATTCAAAGCTGTCTGACCTTTGACCTGTGACCTAATGCTCCTTGTTCTGAATACGTTTTATGCTTTGACCTATGAGTGTACAGTCCTCTCAGGGAACGTGTTTGAAAACATCTCCACAAAAAAAACCCCAAACAAACTAACAAAAACGGAAAAAAAAAAACCCAGATTAAAATAGCATATCTTTAACCTAATGAATGTAATCTCTGCTTCTCAGAATAAGTCAAACCAAAGTGAGGGACGTACAGACAAAAGGCAACAGGAGCGTCCATGAACTATGACCCTAAAAATGTCAGGCATGCTCATGATGGAAAGCAAATCTAACAGAACGAAACTAACATACCAAATCAAGGCGATTTTCCTGCAGGTTACAGTCATGTTCACTCAATTATAACCCCACGCTGAGTAACACTCCCAACCAGTGATTCCACCCAGAAGAAACTCAGTCCGCCTGATGCACGACTGCACTCTCGTATACTTAATGTGAACAGAACCAAGATCTCCCTAGGTGAACAAATTCGTTTTCATCGAAATTTTTTTTCCTATATTCTTAAAAAAAAAAAAAAAAAAATTAACTTGGGCAGGTGACAAAAAAGGGAAAAAAAACCTATACTACACGGTGATAGAATGTATAAAAATTCAAGCACGTTAGTGTAAAAAAAAAAAGAGCAGAAAATGATCCAGTAAAATTCAGTGTTTTTTCAGTTTGAATTTAAAGCGACCGTCAGCTTCTAGGCATGTGACTCAAACGGGAAGCCGGTCGTCACACGTCACGTCCGATAAAAACCTTAACGTGATCCCAAAATCTCAAAGTAAGTCTCTTATTGCAGAGAGAAGACTACTGAAGGTTCATCGTTTCCACTGTCAGTGTTGCTAGGAGCTGTCCCTACCAGTTTCCTCCACCTTATAGTATTCCACCACCGCTGATGAATACCATACATAACCATCTCGACAACACCGGGAGAGCAGTGAGAGATGGTAACAGTTGGTGAAGGGATGTGGTGTGATAATTCAATACTATAAAAAAAAAAAGGCAAAATATTGGTATGTTTCAGTTAACATCGAGCCCAGCTCATACAATGAGGACAAGAGACATTAAAGATATTCAAAAGGAAAAAAGACAAAAAAAAGCAAACAAACAAAAACCGAACAACAACAACAACAACAACAACAAAACGACCCAAAATAATGTGAAATATTTGGCAGTGTAAGATTGTAGCATCCTAGAGTTAACTTGAGAAAGACCTGATGCACTTACAATTTTACCCTGGGGGAGGGCAGAGATGGGCATGACATACATATAGTGTAAACAAGCAAACACACCAGACAATTTCCACTGTCACACTTGTCCATAGTCATTTTGTAGAGCAACGGGCGAGAAACCTGCCCATGGAGGCGGGGGACAGGATGGAACAAAAACTCATTCATTCCTCGTTTGTGGGCGGGGTTTCGGGGGTAGCACCTTTCCCTGCTAGCTCCTCCCCAGTTTCGGAGTCATTGTGGTTCTCTGTGGCTTTAGATGGGGAGTGGCTTGACTGAGGCTTCTCCTCCTCTGCTGCCCCATTGGTGGGGGACTGGAAGCCACTGTCGTCACGGTGACCGGAGTCAGTCGTGGGCTGTTCCAACTCTGACGGTGAGTGTGAATCGTCTTCCGTTGCTGTTTGGCTATTCTCTGCTTCGTTTGAAGGGGCTGTAGTTATCTCCTCCTCTTCGGTTGGAGAAGACTCCTCCACACTGTCAGGAGGTGCTTCCATCTCCTTTTGGTCTGTTGATGCATGTTCCTCCTTGTCATTTACGCTTGTATCTCCTTCCTCTTGCTTTTCTGGTTCCGATTTCTGCTCCTGATTTGGAGGTGAAATTTCCTCAGCTTTCTGTGTGGTAGCTTCCAAACTCTGCTGGTTTTCCTCTTCTTTAACTACGTCCTCAATTTCTTGGATGGCACTCGCTATGGCCAGTTTGTTCTCCGAGTCTTGTCCCAAGCTCTCCTGCGTTGGCTCCTTTTCGACAGGACTCTCTTGAGAACTGCCCTCTTCCTTCTTCGACGTGTTCCCGTTGGTCAAGGCGGGCTGGGCTTCGGGAGAGTCCGGAATCTGGACGTCCTCGGCGGAAGTGGCTCCGTTGGGCATCGGCGCCTCGCTTCCGGAAGACGCCTGGACGTCGGGGCCGGCCTCGCTCTCCTCAGGGATGCCCTCTACCCCCGGCACCTCCAGACAGGATTCGCTGGGGAGCGGGGTGGTTCCGTCGATTTGGATCATGGACACCACCTGCTTCATCCTACGCCTCCTCTGGGCTTCTCCGTCGGCCCCGTCCACCGTCTCCGCGTCTCCCTCCTCATCTTGTCCTCCGTACTGCCCCGCCCAGTCTATGGCGGGGTTGTCCTCCAGCAGGTGCAGGTTGGGGTCGCTGTCGGTAAGGACGATGCTGTCTCTGTACAGGTTGTGTCTCCTCTGGACGGCTGCCTCTTTCACCGCTGTAAAGGACAGACAGACCACTCACGTTAAGGCCAACCCGGATTTTAGTCGACATCTCGATCAACAATGTGAAAATGAATCCTCAGTTATTGAGAGTCAGGGTTTAGGACGTTTGATAACCGCAAGAAAAAGAAGATAATAAAAAAAAAAAAAAGTATGCTAAAAGTGATTACATGTTATTTTAAAAAGTTCTAAATCAGGCACGACCAGCGTCTTATGGCCGCGATGGGGCTGAACTCGTGGGACATTTGAGTTAAACCTTTAAGGTTAAACCTTTTCTGGGGTTCAGTACACGAGCTTACCCATCATAATGTCCTTCATGACCGTCTGGAGCACCACCTCCTCAAATATGCTCTCCACCAGGATAAAGCGAGAGAAATCCTCAAAGATTAACTCCTGAAAGCGAGGAAGCTCCTACAAACACAGCAAAAATAAATAAATAAGTACAAGTAAAGGATGAAAATAATTAAATAAATAATAAAGAAAAGCCTTTATGACATTTAGCGATAGCAGTAGGATGTTTATAGTACGATTTACTGTTAACTGTACATTACAGACTTCCAATCAGTCATTGTCAGGGAGCTGTTGTTGTTGTTGTTGTTGTTGTTGTTTTTAAAGTAAACACGATGATGAGGTCTGTGTTTTCATATAGGTGCGCTGAGGAAGACTCACAGTGGAGCAGGATGGAGAGAGCTGTTTTAACATGTAGGGGATGAAGATCTGTAGCAGAGCCTCTCTGAAAAACCTCTTTCGGACTGTGCTGCTGTCGTAGTCGAATTTCTAAGAGGAGGGAGAAGGCGTAACAAAAAAAAAAGCTTAGCACCTACAGTTCTCCAAAAAATAAAAATGTAAAAAAACCATTTTTTTTTTTCTTTAAGGAAAAGGTTTTCTGACCTTGATGACGCGATCCTGGCAGCGCTGGATGGTTTTACACATGTCTTCTCCCTCCTGACTCGCCAGACTCTGATGAAGGAGCTGCTCGAACGTGTAAACCGCATCATCCATTTGCTGTAAATGAAAACAAAACCCCCCCCCCCCATAAAACAATAAAATCAGAAAACATTTAACATTCAGAGACTGGAGAGCAGTCGAAGAATATCTGGAGAAATATTCAGAAATGCCGAGGTGGTAATTTGTCTGTCTTTGCAACGTGAAACTCAAAATGACGTTAGTTTTAAAGATAACTTTTCATATCTTGTAGCTTTTTCTCAGTAGAAGACTACGTAACCTCTGACAGCTGTGCCAGAATGCAGTTTTGCTAACCCTAACCCTAACCCTAACCCAAATGCAGTGGTTTCCTATGGCAAAGAAACGATTCGTCAAGACCCTTTAGTATCTCCCTTTCACCACTAGAGGGCACACTTAACCTGAAACCTGTGGGAACACTGTGTACACAGCTGTTAATCTGATAGTTCAACATGCATGTTTAGTCTTGTATCTCCACTCCCACAATTCCACAGCTCACACAATCTCAGTCTACAGTTTAAAACCCAATTCTTGGAAAAAAACAAAAACAAGCTACCTCACTTCAAACCCTATTCTAAGTTTAAGGTAAAGTTGTGTCACCTCCTGTAGTTTACAGGCACTGTGAACAAGGCATTTCATCTACCTGGCTGAACAAGCCTTTGTCTTGTAGCTCTCTAAACCTTCAAACGTATTGACAGTTACAAGTCAAATTTCCCCACAGTAAAGCACAGTCATACACTTTTTTTGTTTTGTTTTTTGTTTTTTTTCTTTAAACTGTGTTTCCTTTTCAGCCACAACAGTAGAGTCTTCTTCCAAAAGACATCTTGTTATGCACACAGAACAGCAAAACCACAAGCCACAACATAACCAACAGAGAGAAACAGATACTCTCATATTCTTCAACATTCCTTCGCCTTCAGAAACAGAGAGAGAGAGAGAGAGGGAGAGAGAGAGAGAGATAAAGACAGACAGAGAAGGGGGAGAAGAGATGAAGACAGAGAGAGAGAGGGGGAGAGGCAGAGAGAGAGAGGGAGTGAAAGATACAAAGAGAGACATCTGAGGGCTCATTAAACTCATATGCACCTCACAAGGTTCAGTTCCCTGTAGAGAACACGGCGCCTCAATTCATTCACACTCTGAAAATAGCTCCAGTTCAAACACCACTTTATTACATGCTTTTCGTTCTTTTTCTGCGCTGATTTTGACGACCGTAGCAAAAATAGGTGCCCGACTTCAACGTTTTTTGTTTGTTTGTTTGTTTGTTTGTTTTGCTTTGTTTCCTTTCTTTTTTTGAAGGAGTTAACAGGGTTTGGGTTTTAGCACCGTTCACATGTATTCAACGAATTTGATCCGTTGACCCGGGTAAAGTGAATACTCTCCCAACCAAGGTCAACGCTAGGCATATTAGAAGAGACTTTGTAGCACCAAACTGCTTTTGAAACAATAAAACATTTGGTAATTTGCCACTGCATACAAAAATGCTACCAGCCTTTTTTTTTCCCACTTCATCACACCCCGTCAGCTGACCGAGCAAAAAAAAAAAAAAAAAAAAAAAACCCAACTTGCCCTGTTCCTTACACACTGGTTTGTCATGTGGCCAGCTATGGTTTGGGCAGAGAGTATTTGAATAAGTTACACCATGGTGATTTGTTTGACTAAGACTCAGAGTCGCGGTTTCTGATTGGTCGGCTGGCAGTTGACTGACCTCTCTCATCAGGATCTGAGCTCTCTGGACGAACACGGATGGGCTGGACACGTCGAAGCGCTGCTGCAGGCCCTCCAAACTCAACGCCTCCACCTTCTCATAGCAACTCTGCATCTTCACTGGGTGGAACGCCAGCATGGAGATCTTCTCCATGTGCTATGAGAGAGAGAGAGAGAGAGAGAGAGAGAGAGAGAGAGAGAGAGAGAGAGGGCAGCAGAGCAAGAGTGTGTGTGTGTGTGTGTGTGTGTGTGTGTGTGTGCAAGAGAGAGAGAGAGAGAGAGAAAGAGACGATGGCAGGGGGCAGAGAAAGAGAGAGAGAGAGAGAGAGAGAGAGAGAGAGAGAATGAAAAACAGAAGGGGGGGGGTTGCAGAGAGGGAGAGAGTGAAAAAGAGAGGAGAGAGGGAGAAAGAGAGACATTTCTAAATTATACAAATGAATCACAGATGTTAAGCCTTTCCTTCTGCATACAAATACAAATATAAATATATTCCTCTGAAAAATTCCCATGTTGCACAATATCTCCTTTAATTCTTCATTCGTCATGTTACACGTTCAAACCCTCAGATGTAAACAAAATCATTTAAAGAAAATTTACACTCCCCCGGCCCAAACATTGGGTTTTTTAGCTGAGATCAACACTCTAGGTTGGGGTGGAGTGGGGGTTCTGATGCATTTCACACACACACACACACACACACACACACACACACACACACACTGTTGTTGTCCTGCGAGTTTTAAGACACTAACACTGGCATTCTTAGTTGGAAACAGCAGGATTATATGAGGCTGTGGTTTGGCTAGATCAAATCGTGGCCTCATTAATACCACGATGTGCCCAGGTTTTAGAAATCCCCATCGTGAAAGTTACGGTAACGCCACAAAAATACCCAACCCCAGTTTTTACATAGATACAACAGAGGCCCCCCCAAAAAACCCCACTGCAGCTTCTCACCTCGCCCAGTTTTTCCTTGCCGCCCTGGTTCAGTAGGTTCTTGCTCATGTCCACCAGCTCTCTGAAGAAGACCTCTCGGACCTCGGAGAAGCCACGGCTGGTGGGCACCATCAGGGCTTCCAGGATGGAGCCGATGTAGGGTTGGATGCTCACTTTCAGGAGCTTCTCCGCCTTGGGCAGGACCAGGGCTGTGGAGACAAGCACCCTTCATCAGAACCTTACAGTTCTCAAATCTAACCTGGGCTTTGATACGTCTCACCTGGGCTTTGATAAGTCTCACCTGGGCTTTGATAAGTCTTACTGTAAGAGGAGTTCGTCTCGAGCCTAATAAAACGAAGTTCGCTTGAATCATTTAGAGCCTCTAAAAAGCAGTCCACGTCCACCTTACTTAAATGCTGCAGAGAGCCATGCGCAAGTGGGAGTTTTACAATGTCTGTGTTTTATGTTTTCCGCTCGCTTAACTGACACATTTCCCCACAACAACTATTACTCATTGTTACAATCTTCTCCTGAGGGTTCACACCTCTGGAGCAACTTTGTGGTTAAGTGTTTTGGTTTAGGGTATATCAGCAGTCAACCGTTCTGCTTTGGATTTGAACCAAGAACGGTCTGGTTACTGCTGTAACATGTGGAGCAATTTTTTTTTTTTTTTTCCAAATACAGCTCACATTTCAGAAAACAGCATTTACAATAACCCACCAGACAGGTGTTTGCTTTTCTTTCTTCCTTTTTTTCTACTGAGTCATGTAGGAGCAACGATGAGCAACGAGTAAGTATGACACAGACTTTTCCAGCGTAAAGGAATTTCCTTTGCAAGTGGTGGGGGGAAAAAAAAAAAGTTCTCCATTTGCTATTCTGAAATTCCAGAACACACTAATCGGACAGAATGCCGTTCACGGGCCGAAGGCCGAGATGTCCGGAAAGACTAGAAGGCTAGAACGGCATCTCACATATCTAGAACTCGACCCCAGAATTCCTTCACAGAAACTCAGAGGCTGTGACTTAATAGAACAGTCCAAGTCAGAAACATGGGAGCCAAGGCTGATGGACATGGTGGTTTTGGAAGTGTTGCAATGTGCCATCATACCCTTGCTGATGGAATGCAGTTTGTCTGCCTGTGTTGCTCTTGACAGGTAAAACACACACGCACACACACAAAGGCCACTTAACAGATGGTAAAAACATTTATGACAGGATTATGGGAGCCAGTGGAGCGAGAATGCTAAACAGTTTAAGCATCGCTTTTCAAACAAAAAAAGCAGTAATTTAAAAACAAGCTGTCATTTCTGAATGGTCCTGAGACCATAAATACCTGTATGTATAGCAATGTGTGATGAGTATGGTACACTAAGCATTGTGTACACATTAATGTCTCCATTTTTAAATGAATGTGTGAGTGTGTGTTTGTGAAAACGTACGTGATTTTCCATATGCGTATGTGCGTGCGCGTGTGCATTAGTATGAATGTATATGTGTATGAGAAGTTCTGTGCATGTGTGTTTCTGTGTGTTTGTATGAGTATGAATACATATGTGTGGGAGAGGATCTGCACATGTGCACGCACGTGTGTGTGTGTGCGTGCATGCGTGTGCGTGCATGCGTGTGCGTGTGTATGAATGTACATGTGTGTGAGAAGATCTGTGCATGCGTGTATCTGTGTGTGTGTGTGTCTGTGTACGGGCATGCAGAGCACAGCCTCACCTCTAACTTTGCCCGTGACATGTTCCTTAGAGGTGATGATCTGGTCCATGTCTGTGCGTATAGAGTTCTCCAGCGGGGGGCGCCCTGCCTCACATCGCTCCACGATCGCCTGGTACTCGGCCTGAGTCTGAGTCTGAACCAGCCCGTACACCGCATCACAGATCTGCACAGAGAAACATATCAGAACCACACGCTGAAGATCAGGAAAACATCCTACAACCTGTCAAAGACCGGGCTGAACTCCAACCTTAGATGTGTTTTGTTGTTTACACAGCTGACTGAAAAAATTTATCTTCTCTCCCTTCACACCATGAAAAGGTAAACTAACTAACTCTAAATTCTTTATGAAAGACTTTCCATGTGACTATCTGTGCAGTGACTTTAATTACCAATGTTTTCAAATGAAAAACTAGTCAGAATTTTTAGTCAGAATTTTTCTTGTTGTTCTTGTAAATAGCATACAGATTTTTTTATGGTTTGAAATCTTCTGTTTTTGAGGTTTATGTCAATTTCACGGCGTGAAGACAAAGTGCGGTTGTCATGGAAATGAACTGACCAGTATCCAGCTCTTCTGTTTCTCGAACAGTTTGCCTTTCAAACGAGGGGCGATGAGATCCCTGAGCTCCGGAACCAGTTTCTCCATCACCAGGTTGGCCAGGATCTTAAAGGGGAAAACAAGCATAACCAGAACTGGAATGTCAGATACCAACTGGGAATTCTAGAAAAAGAACGCCTCACTGGTTCCCTGTGGACATGAAACACGGACTGTCTCCTTAGCATTCAAATTTTTAACATCAGCATTTGACCGGTGCGAGGTTCAGGTTATGTTTATTGCACACTAGCTGTTAGCTCTGACTGGGACATTTAGCTATTACCTCATGTGTTTTCAGATTTAATATTAATTTAGGGTTTTAAAACCAATGTCTTTCTGATTACCAGGTCCAAAGCCCATTCTCGAGAGTATTTTATGAAACACCAGTCATAGAATGCTATTTACAACTCAAGCACAATATTAGAGAGATTACAGGGAAACTACTGATCGAAATGATAAACTGATGGGGGTCATTGATCTCACTAGAGAAACCTGTTCCAGGCAGAGAGATATAGATACAATAGGGCCACGCCTGTAACTGGTTAGCTGACCTCTCCTCTACTGGCCCATACAGACTGAAAGCTCAAACTCACTGAGACAAAAGACTTTGAAATGGGGTCACTTCCTGTGAAACTTTGCATTGTAGCTACTGAACTTTATTTACAGAGCAATGTCATGCCAGTCAGGACCCCTCTGTTCACCACCTCCCCCAATCTCTCTCTCTCTCTCTCCCTCTCACACACACACACACACACACACACACACATATTACCCCTCTCTCTGTCACACTCTCTCTCTCTCTCACCCTTCCCTCTCTGTTTATATGGACATGTGGTGGAGAGTATTCATTTGTCTCGACATACATATGAAAATCATTTAAACTAATCAGGTTAAAGATAACTATATTAATGCTAACCCAGATAGACTCTCCTGATGACTTCCTAGCAGTACCCCGTGTGTGTGTGTGTGTGTGTGTGTGTGTGTGTGTGTGTGTGTGTGTGTGTGTGTATGTGTGTGTGTGTGTATGCGTGTGTGTGCATGCGTGTGTGTGTCTGCAAGTGAGTGTCTTACTTGCGTCGGCGTGCCACACATCATATCCCACGTCCCGTATTGTCCGTGCGCCTGCCTGTACAGTCTCACGGCGTCTGTGAAGGCTGGTGTCTGAACCTTGTTCTCCTCAGACAACCCTGCAACAGGGAGAAGGAGACCCTGTGTCTTTATCATCATGAACCGCATAAAAACGATCTTCAGCAACAACCTTGTCATTACAACCATCATATTCGACCCATAAAAGAAGAATCACCACCTTTCTAAAAACAATAAACACAATCATTATTATGACCGTTATTATAATTATGATAATTATGGTGGTGACTGGTTTTTATAATTACTAATCAAATGCAATATTTATTGGCCCTATATTTCCGAATTAATAATAATGAAGTTATTCAGTACAACACTGCAGAAGTGAGATTGACCTGTATTACGTGTGTGAAAACATTTAAGTTTAGGACTTCAAGTTCTTTCCTTTACTCCATTCAGGGAGAACAGTGAAAAGGAGTAGTATTGTACGCTGGTGTTCCAGCATAGTCTCCAAATAAGGCCAAAAAATATGGACGATTCTATGAGTAAAACTGACTCTTTATCACATGGACACTGCTTTCACAGAATGACCACAGAGCTCAACACTAAAAGTCACACACACATGCACGTAGTCTCACTCATTCATCCCCTAAACAGGAAGTGGCCCTCCAAACGCTGCCATAGTGATTTATGTAGAGAGAGAAACATCGCTATGGTTACTAAGGAAGGTTTAACTGTCATTGAGGGATATGCTAGTTTCATTTCTGTTGTGGGTGAGCTCAAGACATTTAGTGTATATAAGTATTCTATGAATTCATTTCCAGTTGTTATTTACAGCTCCAGTTACTCATACTGGTAGCCTGCCAGAGTGTAGTAGATATTCTTTATCTACCGAAATTTTATTTTTAGTCTACAGCAAAACCAGGCCTTCTGCAGTCTCTCTAAACTGTCTGAAAGCATTGGCTTCTAAGTAAAGATATTGTGTGAGTGTGTATGTGTGTGAATGTGAGAGAGAGTGAACTTGTTAAGGGTTTTTTGAGAGCCAGGGAGTTAACAAATACAGGAAAGGGAGTTGGAAGGCTATGCTGAGTGGGTGAGAAAGCAAGAGGAGAGGTGGGGGGGGGGGGGGAGACAGGGAGACGCAGTGAACAAGCGAGGGAGAACGAGAAAGAGAGAGCGAGAGAGAGAGAGAGAGTTGTGTTCACATGTTTAGTGAAGTTAAAAGAGAGACAGAGTGTGGGTTGGGGGAGATTTGTTTTGGCATTGGAGTCCATGAGAAATGTTCTTCAGTTTGCCCAAAAAGACAAGTCTCTAGGGTCCCGAGAGAAAGAGAGAGAGAAATCCCAGAGACACAAACATAACTCTGTGTGTAACACTCATTTGTTACTGAAACACATGCTCTCCAATGAGTCATGAGGCAGTGCAAAATAAAGAGATGGGAAATTTAAAAAAGAAGAACTGAACAGAAACTAAGGACCGGTACATATGTGAAATGCAAGTATTTCTTTACTGCACTGAATAAACACATGAAACCAAACATGTATGCTGTAAAAGGGCTTGTGTAACTACAAAGGCATCCTGTCCATGCTGGGAATTTCCTTTGCATGTGTTTCGTGGCAAGTTCTGGCATTTAATAGACTTTAAATGACATTCATTGAGGTTTAAATGTGTTGTAACTGCGCTGATTTTTTAGGGCCTCTTACCCATTCAACCTGAATGATGACAAAAGCATTCCTGGCCATTTCAGCCATTTAAGGACTTGCTTTCCTGAGCTCTCTTGAACTGATTCAAATTCGTCAGAACTTTGCAGACGCACTATGAAAACTCTCTTTCAACAAACGTAGCAGTATCAGAATTCAAGGTCTTGTTGCTTGGGGGTCTGACACAGTCTGGCCAGAACTGCCTAGTACAGAGAAGTTTGAGTAGTACCGTACAGTTGATATCGCTGAACACGTGACACGCCAAAGGGAACCGTGCAGACAATATGCATCTACAGCCGTTAATAGTGTATGCGGTCAAATCTTGTACAGAGCCCAAAGATCAAACCTGCTAGTTGACCAGCAACAGCCTTTGATCCTGATCCTGGTACTTCGTTGTACTCTTGACCAAAATTCCATAAAAGAAACTCAACTAGAGACATATCGGGCTTTCCAGTTGGCTTTCCTTAATTTAAAGACAGTTAACTGCTGCCAGATTTTAACTTCTTCCTGGCGAAATAAAATCCACTCTACAGTTTAATATCGCGACAACATCGTCGAGGTCCAACATCGCTAGGCCATCGCTTTAATATATGAAAAAATCTTGGTTGGTCACCTAGGTGACCTAGGTGGTTTGTGGCTCAAACGAATGACAACTGATTGAGAACAATTGTCAAAATCGGTTTATTATTTTGTTTTTAGGCAACGAAAAACGGATGTTTACACAGCTACGTGTTCGAATGGCGATTTCCTATTCCGTTATTACTACAATATCAAAGATATGTTGACAACTGTCTAGAGGCATAGAGCTTCGCTTCAGTGAAGGTTTCAGATTAGCAAGGAGTTGTGTGCTGCCAATATTTTGATTGAAGCCAAAAAGTAAGCCAGAATGATTGACGAGTTATGGACTAACCGTGTATATATACGAACAAGCCAAGACAAGCCTGTTTCTCGCGCAGCTGCACAAATTTTCTTTTACCCATTGGCTATGAGCTAACAACAAAATTGCAGTCCTGAGACAGAAAAACTTTTCATCAGCATCTGCTCTGCTGCTCTTATGGACACTCGTGCCCTCTAGCCAGGACCACGTGCGTTAACCTTCTTGCGTGTTTTGATGTGCTGCAGAAGACCGCATACTTTAGACGACACCTACCGCTGCGGACAGTATCGTAACAGTGTCTTTTATCCTTTGGCATGCAGAGTGCTTGGGGAATGTTTATTAAATTAAGTTGCAGGGCCAACTTTTTGCTGTTTTCAAGCTGCATGCGTTTAATCTCCCAAGCGCTGCCACGACCACACGCTAGATCCCTAACTCTGAGTGTAAAACCAGGCGCTGTGCATGTTTTTGGTTTGGTCTAAATTCTCGGCATACGTCTATTAGTTATGAGACAAAACAAACCGCCTTTGCAGATGGCCGCATTCCTATTTGTGCAGCCCAACATACTTACTACAGATAGGCGAATTAAGCTGTAATTATTTCAATTTAGAGCAGGATCAGGTCAAATCAAATAGTCTACAAATGCCAGCTCTCTTTATATTAGCGTACCGTGCATTCCTTTCGACCGGACGCATACATCTCTGATTTATTGCCCATTAAATCGCTTGAAATTCAGACTTCAGGCTCCACGCTAAATGCTAGCTGTCATGGGTCTAAATGATCTTAAACGAATACTCAAGTGCCTTAATCATGGCAATAAAGTATAAACTTATTAACTCTGATGACGAAACTAGTTACCAGAGGGGAAAAATGATATGACAGGAGCAGGAGCGCTTCGATGCAAAGCTGGCCAGGACAAAAGGCTAATGCAAAGTAAGAGTTGAAAGGACATTTTGCTGTTTAATGAGAGTTTTATTCTTTGTGTGTGTGTGTGTGTGTGTTTTTTCTTTCTTTGTTTTGGGTTTGTTGGGATTTTTTTTATGTTAGTGACTCCGCTGTAGTACCATGTGACTTTGTTACTAAACTTGTGCGATAAGACATGGCCGTACAACACACAGGCTGTATGGTTGTGCATGGTTATGACACAGGGTCAGAGGGATAGGAAATTGCACCATGCAAATTTTAGACAAAACCACTTATTACCGTGAGTGACGGGAACACAAACTCAAAGCAGCTTCGACGTTGTGCAGTTTAAACTGCCCTGCGAAAACATAGACAAAACTGGCAAATAGGGGGGGAAAAGATTTTTTATTTCCAGCCAACAAAAGGGAAGGGCCTCCCCACCCCACCCCACCCCCAAGACAGCAAAAAGCCCTAAGATTTTTTTTTTTTTTTAGTATCAGTAATAAAAAATATTATGTTGTTCTATTTTTATGTGGTTGTGAATCATGATCATAAAAATATCATGTGAAACAAGTGTTATATTTAGAAAATGTTTTAACAGTGTCTTTGTTTCATGCATAGAGGACTCCTAACGGACAGGCTGTCTTTGAGGAACTTTTGCTTCAGTAAACAGAACACATACTTGAAAACCCTAAAACTTAGCTCTTCCTAAGAGTGCTATTCACTAAAGAGAAAAATATATTAAGTATATTTTATATATATTAAGTCAGTCCCACATTAACTAGTTCAAAGTGCTTTAAGCTGTTAACCACTGTGTGGTCACTTTGTGGTGACAAGTTTTTGACCTGAGTTTCCTGAGCTGAAGCAAGCATGAAAAACCAGACAGACCAAACTAACCTTTGAATGAAACCAAAAATGAAACACAGTGTAACCTCATATTTCTACAAAATACTTATCCAACAGACCTGAACTTTATGTCAACTCCAGTCCACACTTCAGCCCTTATTTGGCAAAAGCCTGTTTGCAGCTGAGAACTCATATAAAGAACACCACACTCTCTCACACACACACACACAGCAGGGAGTTCGCTAACACACACACACACACTCACACTCTCTCACATACACACACTTTTATAATCTCCCAGTGAACGAATGTCAGAATGCTTCACCGCCAACATACTTTCCCCATTCCAAAGTCTCACTCCCCGGGTGAATTATGGGTACAAAGGAATTATGGGTAAACATGCCCCACTGGAGCAGCTGCGACTGCTTGCTGGGAACACACATAACGCTGGTTAATCTGTTCGAGAGAGAGTGTGTGTGTGTGTTTTGGGGGGGGGGGGGGGGGGTGTGGCGCTTTTGAGGGAGCGAAGACATGAAGATAAGGCAGTTTATACAGAAAAGACAGCCCCAGCAAAATCTGCAACACGGCAACGTTTTCTGCCCTGGAAACAAGCCCACTAATCATGAACCCTCGTGAGGCGAAGAGTGCAACATATTCCCAGCTTGTTGAAGAAGCAAGTAGCCCCATTTACACTGAAAGCTCTAGGCAGAGGGGAGAATAAAGATTTCTTATGACGACGACAGAAAATAGATCAAATTCGTAACCTTCGTAACCAGACTCATCTGTACCAAACGGATATTTCACATGACTAATACCAACCATGAGGAAAAACCCAAAGCTTGCAGACTGAACTCCTCAACTCTTGTCAGCACAAACAAAGTTTGTGGAATGTATACTACATTAGAATAGTCTTGGAAATCCATGGATTCAGATTGGGAACACTCACAACATCCACGTGGTATCGATATGACCTGGTGTGTATGTGGTTAATAGCGGTGTTAGTAATTTAGGCATTACTAGAAGTGCAGCAGTTCTCCGTGTTCAGGGTTTGGTTTGTACTTTGGTTCCTGGGCCACAGTTTGGTTCGTATCACCGTTTGGCTCGAAGACAGCAATACAGCTCTTCACAAAAAGTGAGAATGAAAAACTAATCTTCAGAACCTTTTATTTTAAGGTTTTATTGAAGGCCAAGAAAGCTCTTGTCTACATGATACAAATGTGTTACCACTCCGAGTTGTCATTTACCTTAGCGTTAAATGTGTGAGGAAGAACACAGGCAAGCCTGGGAACCTGAGACAGGTAGTCATCATGACAAGTCTTGGTTTTGTTGCAATCAAAACAAAAAGCCCACACATACATAACACAGTCACTGAGTCTCTGCGATTTCACATGTACTCAAAGGGAACCCTGAATGTGGGACAGCTAATTGATGGAGGCAGAGTTTAGCTGAATTCAATCAAATTTCCCTTGTAACCACTATTGCGAAAAATACACATTGTCACGGCACCTGGAGGCAGCAGCTGTTTTCGATCCCAAAATGAGGTTATTTGACCAAGGAGAGGGACCCATTTCATTTTTATTTTTCTTTTAATAATGACCATTCACTTTGACAACAATGGTTTTAGCCGCTGGTCTCTGCCTGAATTAGAGAGTGGCATTGGATGGTTGTAAACCTACATCTCAAAAGCTCTTTTGATTCCACTGAAAAATTAGCTTCCGGCAAATAGAATGCTCATGTTACCGTCACAATGGCTGTCAACTATTGAAAGAAAAGCGACGAGGGAAAAAAATTGCAGAGAGTAAAGAAAGGAAAAAAAGAAGGCTTGTTGGAATAGAGTTGCAGTGCTCTGCAATGGGCGTGCCATTAAAATGGAAGAATGCACGACAAAAGCCCACAGTTTCTCTGAACGTACATCTGGCCCATAGATTCAGACTACAGCAAAATACAGAAGAACTGTCCTCACTGGGAGCTGTACACATTTAGTATTATTACATACTAATTGTGTATCTGCTAAACTTCACTGTGGACTCAATCTCTCATAAGTTTGCCCTCGCTAATTACTGCTGGCTCAAGTTTCAAGTTTAAGTTTATTTAAAGCCCAATATCACTGTTTACAGTCTCAAAGGGCTTTACATGCCCACAGGACTACAACAAACAGAGCAGGGTGGCACCCCCTGACTTGATCCTCAAAGCGGGCAAGAAAAAAACTCCTCAAAAAACCCAGACGCTAGGGAAAAATAGGAGAAACCATATTTACTATAACTTAGAGGTGGGTGATATTTTGAATATACTCGATGTATCGCAGCTGTTTCTACATGCGACGTACTAAATGAGTATCACACACATGGTGAACAAATTGTCACGTAATTTTTTTTAAGCCGCCAGCATAAGACTCGCTTTAGTGTTTCACTTCTCTCACTCTCTCCTATGGCTCTCTCCCTCTCACAGACACAAAAAGAAAAAAACTCGCATACATACATCACACACACTGGCCCGCCCATCCAGACCACTCTCCTGGGCAAGTGTGTGTGATGTATATAGGTGAGGTGTGTTTTTGTATCTGGAGGGAACAGGGAAAGAGCCTGGAAAGAGTGAAAGAAGTGAAGTGCCAAAGCAGATTTATATGAGTTCAGAAATGAAAGTTTAAAATTATTCCAATAGAAACCACTAATGAATATAAACAAGAATGTTTCAATGCAGACATATGTTGCAGGGACTACTAGAATCACCATACTGGTGTGACTGTATGCATCAGAGGCTTAAACTGAGCATTTATGAAGTGCTTTAGAAGAGATATTGAAAGATATCGAGATATGTATCGTGTATCGCGATATAGCCTAAAAATATCACAATATTTTTTATAGGCCATATCACCCAGCTCTACTATAACTGAGTCATCAACAGAGCAAATTTCATCTGTGTAATATTCCATAGGTAAAAGGCCCATCACAAGCCAAGATAAGAAGGACCTCAGTCCTGTTTTTAGAAGTTATACAGTTGACCTTTCATCTCTCTCTCTCTCTCTCTCTCTCTCTCTCTCTCTCTCTTTCGCTCAGCTGATTCCTTCATGGCTTTGGGCAGAATAATTCTTTCTATTATCAAACAGAATTAGCAAGAACCACACCCAAATTTTAGTCTGCATTTCAGATTTAACTCTTTTACATGCTCTCATCATCATTAACCACCCTAATCAAATAATCTACATTCAAGTTTTCGGTTTGTTTTCATTCCAATTTGTATTTTGGATTTAAAGGCTAATGGCACTTTATCTACTGATGAAGTCTGATTTAGAGGCCAAAAAGAAAATATCATTTCAATATAATCAGGAAGCCGAGAGAGAGAGAAAAAAAATTAGTCTGGAATTCAGTCGACCGGACTCTGGCTTGATTCCATGTCGAGTCATTCTGGTGAGTGTTTAATTTGGGCCAGAATATGAGAGAGAGAGAGGGAGAAAGAGAGAGAGAGAGGTGGAGTGAGAGCTCCAGAGGAAAGACTGGGGCGCTGAATGGAAGGAAACTCACCGTTGTTTGTGTGTCTCACGCAGTCCTGAAAGACGGCGTTCCATTTCTGGTGCTCTTTTTCTGTGGTCACGCAGAAGTAATGATGGCGAGCGTACGGGTGCCAGAGAATCAGGGGGAACTGGGTCGCACATTTCAGGAACGGAGAACTACTAACTTTAGCCTTAACATCTGCAAAACACACACATACATTAATCATAACACACACACACACACACACACACACACACACAGATATCAGCAGTGCATATTTATCAGTGCCCTGGTAATAATTAAGCTGATTCTTTTGATTTTCACCGAACATTCGTCCAAATTCTAATGCCCTCTCAGAAACTACCAGAAATTCCACCAAAAGCATATATGATTCCACCCAAAAAGCAGGACTCATACCAGGTAAAGCAGTGTTCAGCAACTCCAAATACGCCTCCATTGAGGTCAGCACTTTGTAACCAGCACAGTTAATGGTTCCTTTGGGATGTAATCCTCTATCATGGGCCTAGACAAAATCAGAACCAGAGGATTGGGGGGGGGGGGGGGGGGGGGGGGGGGTTACACCTATAAGACAGGTTATACTTAAGTAATCATTTCATTGTTGGATGACCACTGGATAACCTCAAACCAAGAGCAGATTTTTTTGGGCTAGGTCAATGTTTGAGGCGGGGTGACATGGGTGGAGAAGAAAACAGTTCCACAGACCAGTAATTTCTCATCCCAGTCCTCAAGTATCCGCCTGCTCTGCATATATTTGTATCAGTTCTGCACTGGCAAATTTGATTCAAAAGATAATTAGCTTATTAAGCAGTGAGTCATAGGGATCAGATACGCTAGCACAAGGCTACAACATGTGCGCAAGGCCAGAGGTTATTCAAGGACTGTGTGTTAAGAAACATCAATAAACAGTAGCTGTTATCACACCTCTATTGTAAGAAAAGACCACAAAACAAAAAAAAAAACATGGCCAGCGATGAAAGTTCTGATACCTGTTTGTTCTCGTAATAGTTGATGGCATAGGAGTCTGGAATGAAGACGAAACGATTGCGCCATTTTTTATTCTCCTCTAGGTACTGAAACAATGCCCCGGAGAAAATGGACTTGTTCTCCAGAGGAACCTGTAACCCCCCCCCCCAAAAAAAACAACAGAGTCACAAAAGTCAGGTTACTAACTCTTACATCAATTATTAGGTTTTAGTCAGAAAACAACAGTAAGGGTAGGGGAGAAAAACAAAAGAAAAACGATACACATGGATATTATATCAAGGTCTTTTTTTTTTTTTTTTTTTTTTGGGACTTTGTAAATGACTCATATCTCTTTAAGATCTGAGAGAAACACGTGGAGCGGTCACGCCTTAGCTGGGTGATGAAAGCGGCGTTTCTTCTTGTTTACTTAAATGGGTGCCCTCCCCGAGTGTCTGCGGCTCCAAATGAAGCTTTAATCTTCCACGAGAGACCAGAACTTTCTGCCCAAGAACATGGGGCAAGGGACTAAAATGCAGTTTGTTTTTGGGTTTTTTTTTAAACAGTTGGGCCCTGGGCAGAAAGGCATTAGAAAAGCAGAAAGAGAGCCCCAGCAACTGTTGATTTTTTGTTGTTGTTGTTCATTTTTAAGGGTCTTGCTATCACTAGATTAATATACGTTCAAATAAACACGCTTAAAAACGTTCAAACACGGATGTTTAGCCTTTCGGCTCTTCTCTTGTTCGGCTGTTTGACAGAAACCAGGTCCGTTGCCGTTTGTTGACTTATCTCAGGAATGCTAATGTGCCCTCAAAGCTAATTCATTAATTTGAAAGCTCTTGAAAAGAGTTGTTTATTGAAGACAGACATACACACAGACACACACACACACATAATTACACATTGTTGGACTTTTTTTTTTTCTTTTTAAAAAGTAGCTGACTTAAGAAATATCAATAATTGTATAACCCATTCATCCATCCTTCCAGTTGTCTTTTGAGGCACCAGAAAGCCGAGACAGACTTGTGTGTACTGTCTTTAGCTCAGGTCGAGAAATGCAGTGTCTATACCATCTATAGCTCAGGTCTAAAAATGCATTGCAAGTCTGTGAGACATCACTGATGGTACCCTGAACTATCAGAGCGTTTTGGTGGGTCAGTTTCCAGCACTGTTGGTGTGATTCTCTGCTCAGAGGAAGGACAGTAAAGGGTGACTGATATGAAAAAAAAGAGAAGGAAGAGGAAGGGGGGGGGGGTTTGAAAAGGCGGTGCTCTCACTTTCCGGTGCAGCAGTTGTGGCTGTGGGCCTCCTCCACCCTCCACATCAAAGCGTACTTGGTTAAAGAGGGCCACTGCGTATTGCTTCTCGTACAACTGACAAAATTCTCCCATCACCTCCTTTGTCCGCGCTGCAAAAAAACAAACAAACAAAAAAAAAAACAAATAAAGATAAACACAAACAAAACATATCCGTTAGATCAACAAATAAACACAACCATAGATATGAATATGGATGGATGGCTGGATGGATGAATGGATGGCTGGATGGATGAATGGATGGCTGGATGGATGGATTGATGAATGGTTGGATGAATGGATGGATGGAGTGGTTGGATGGAATGGACAGCACTAAAAATAAATGAATAAATGAGGGCAGATCATACTGTTCAAAAAGGTTAGGGAAATGTACAGAGAGATGGAAGGATTGTGTTTGTCTGAGAACTGTTTGTGTAACCCTAAACATATTTTTTTTTCCAGCCTTACAAAAGGATAAAATTACATCATTCAAGTTTTCACAGACTTCCCCTTGGGATCACACTGAGTTCATGTTTCTAAATTAACTGTAAATCAGCACAAGTTAGGTCATGAGGCTTTGGATCCGGATCATATTTCTCAATATTCACATGCATCGCTATTGTCGTTGATACACAATGAACTAAACTGAACTTTACGGAGGGGCACAATGGTAAAGAAGTGTCCTCGATGCCTACACAAAACACACAAACCACATGCATGTGTTTTATCAACACAAAGTTAACGATTAACTGTACTTCACACTGTCCCTTTTGTATTTTATCAAAACGACTAGATTATACTGTTTGTGCTTCTCTGATCAAGCCAAACTGAAACAACACTGAAGTTGGCATGGAAACAAAACCTGACCATTAATGACCTGACTTTTAAATGAAAAAAAGAAAAAAAAGAAAGAAAAAGAACAAAAATGGTCAGGCTTAAAAAGATCTATGCTTGAACTTTGCCAGCAGATTATTTTGGGCCTTTTTACAGAACTCCATTTAGGAGTTTGGGTCTGGTGTTACTGATTTTAAATAGCTTTCCCAAAAAAAAAAAAAAAAAAAAAAAAAAGGAAATGCCCTGTGAAGAGTAGAAAGGAAGCCTGATTAGGAAGTAAAGAGACAGAGAAAATGACAGAGAAAGAAGGAAAGACAGTGAACACAGACTAATAGACAAACAGATACAGGTAGACAGACTGACTGCTAGGTAGATAGATAGATAGATAGATAGATAGATAGATAGATAGATAGATAGATAGATAGATAGACAGATAGACAGACAGATAGACAGATAGATAGACAGATAGATAGATAGATAGACAGATAGACAGATAGATAGATAGATGGAGGTAGGGAAGAGAGCTGACGGAGATGGGGGTTTGCGGAGCTGTATGGATTATCACAGATAACTGAATGTCCCCATTCTGCCAAACAAAAAAATGACTCAGACAGTGGTGTTGAAGCATATGTGTGTGTGTGTGTGTGTGTGTGTGTGAGACAAAGAGAGAGAGACACAGAGAGATGGAGAGAGAGGAGTAGGAGTAGGAGCAATGGCAGGTCTACTGGCTTGCGGAGAGAAGACGCAAGGCGGTTTCACGGCTGGGGCAAACCGACCAAAGATCAAATACATCCGGTTCTGCCGATGTCAGCAGAGAGTGTCAGAGAACCAGGCCCTCTCATAACTGCTCAGATGGTAGCCTCCAGCAAGATGACCGAGTTCACCCCAACAACCCAAACCCCTAAGACCTCCTCATAAGTCAGAGGGATTCCAGACTTTCTCTCTCAGCGTAATATCATACAGTACAATCAACCTGTCTCTTTCCCTGAACAGTGGATTCTAGCGTTAGTGTCTGCCAAGTTCACATACGAGTTCCCCCAGCACCTTCACAGCCTGCCACGATTTTCTCGTCCCCATTAAAAAAAACAAACAAAAAAAAAAAACACTTACAGCCAAACAATAAAAACGAAAAACAAACAAACAAACAAACAAAAACTAAACCAAAAAGAGGCAGGCTGCGCAGTATTACGCAGATACATAAATCCACATATGTTTCGTGAACGTTTAACAGCAAATGTTTAATATGAGGCTCAGGATGGCATTCATCATCGTCTAATTATAAACAGACCTGATCTCTAACATACACAGAAGACAGCGTGAGCAGTTACGTGCCAAATCTGCAGTGGGGGAAAAACACACTGAAGCTCTCTATCCCACCCCATATGGTCCACACAGCAGCGCAGAGAATGCGGTCGGAGAATTGGTTGGACCTGAGAGATCCATCATATTTTTTTTTCCATATGGACGGCGTGTAATTAAGTATACTGGTAAGGCCGCGTGAGACTGCTATGCAGGCACGCAGGCATTCACCGAAAATATGAAATGGAAATTGGAAGAGCCAGTCTTCCATTAGTTGAGGTATGTGTAGAACTCAGTGTCGAAATCTACTAAAACTGTTTTGACCAAGTCGTCGTTTGTTCTGCACCCGCATCCAAAAAGGCTTGAGCTTTGAACATTCGGCTTTTTTTTTTTTTTTTTCTTTTTTACCAGAACCCAACGTCTGGAATCCAATAACCAAAAACTCCTTGGAAAATGAAAAGAGCAAAATGGTTTCTTCCATGTTTTTGGTTGTTTTTTTTATAAATGGTTTTATGGCTGAATCAGTCTCAGACGAGAAGCGATGAGCTCACGCAGTCTTTGACTCTCCAGATGGTTTTCTGAGTGACTTTTGAAGAACGAAAGAAGATACTGTCTCACAGCAAAGAGATGAATTGCTTTGACTGAATGCTTTTAAGGTTGTATAGCAAAATGACCCTGAAGGCAGTCATTACAGTATCACTGTTTATATCCTGACTAAACAGGCAACACACAGACACTGAGTGTGTATGGAACTGAATATCAAACACGGCTTTATGCTCTCACAAACACAAACACACACACCCTAGCATCGTGTCCCTTGTTCAAACACACACACACACACACACACACATCAATGACATGCTACTTTATCATGAAAAACACACTTATACACACACACACACACACACACACACACTTATGACCTGTATCTTATTCAAACAAACGCGCTCACTCCACCCAAAAGATTTGCTTCTTTTTGTGCAGAGTCCAATTACAAGACTCAAGTCCTATGCACGCAAACACACACACACACACACACACCCCTAAATCATCTCTTAAATAGAGTAGTGCCAGACAAAGCAAGCTGATCACACTCTCTGCGCCTCACTGACGTCTTCATGGATGTAGATGCCAAATGTAACGGCTCCCATCACATGCCTCGCTGTTTAATGTCAAGGGAGAGAAGCAGACAGCGTACCTGAAGGCACAAACACAGCCAGTGTGACGTGGCTCTCAGGAAGGCGAAATGTTCTGGTGGATGACTTTCGGTTAACCACAGTGACAAACACACAGAGTTTGCCTAATACCGAGAAGCAATAACTCCGTGACCCCTTCTAGCCTGAAACCTGCTAACGCTAACGTGCAGCGAAAGCTAAAGGACCGTTTTTGATGGAGCATCGTTTGTCATTTTTGACAATGAGACAGAACTTGTCCCACCATTTAATGAAGTAAAACACCGCAGTATTATCTTCAACTAAATTCATTCATTCATGTGCGTATAAAGCAAGGGCGAAACACGGACCAAAAGCTTTAGACTGATCGAAAAACCGGGACTCACTGAGCTTCACTAATGGAATCGTGCCTTTAATTACAGTAATACAAAGAGGGGGAAGGGGGGGGGGGGGTCAAGTGATGTCTAATGTCCCTCTAACAATGGAGAGGCAGAGAGGGAGTGGAAGTGTCATGGGGTATATAGTGTGTGAGATTCAGAAGAAAGTGAAAGCATTTTCTAGACCATGAGAACAACTGTCGGAAACCTGTGCCATGTCAGATGACCAGAGTGTCTTGTTTTGTTTGGTTTGGTTTTTTTGGGATGTGTCATTTAGATGTTATTAAATGTCCAAACAACACAAGTTTCCAATTTTGAGAAACAGATAAAGAGACAGTAAGAGAAAGAAAGAAAGAAAGAAAGAAAGAAAGAAAGAAAGAAAGAACATTGCCATGTATGTGACCAGATCCTCAGGAGAAACCACAAGATACAGAATAGAGAGAGAGAGAGAGAGAGTGTGTCCATGAGTCACATACTGACTGAGCCTCATGTGATCTCTATGAGATTTTTCTCTCTTTCTCCCTCTCATTCCACTACCATTTTGAAAGTAAAAATCAAATTACCATTAGCATAACCGCTACTACAAAGGTAAAACAGATTAGAGATAGCAGTGCAGCTAATGCCTTTGTTCCTTCTGGCAACAGCAAACAGGAAAATGTAGATAATTCAGTGTCCTGTCTATCTGACACTACTATGATAGTACAGCGGAGACAGCAAATGCCTCTTTTCATTCACTGGTTTTTCTAAACAGAGAGAGGTTATACACGCACGCACACTTAATTGTCAGTTAACCTTTCAAAAGAAGGGTCACATTTCTCTCTCTCTTTTTTTACATTAGACTTCTTTGAACTCAACTAACTCAGCAAAGACACTCGAGTTCATTTATTAACTCGCGTTATAGGAGGTGTCCTTTAAAACAGAGACGATCAACGAAGTACGGTACACATACACAAATCGGCGACCTGTTGTCATCGTCTTACGGTTAGCTACTCGGCTGCTGCCCGATGACGCGTGTCTTGTTTTCGCTGCCGGCTGGCTAATTGGATGTGCTCCTCGTGCTAAGGGGGCTAATTGCATTGTGATTCTCACCAGTGCTGACTCCATCAAGGAAAGAACAGTCAGCAAGTTTCGGAAATTTGACATGGAAATTTCCGGGTCTAATTGAGACTGACTCGCTGGCCGTGCTTGACAGAGAGTCTGTCTTGGCGAAGGTCCAAAACCCGCTAACTGCCAGACTACGCGAGTCCTGCTTTTTGATACGACTGACACAAAGGCCCTGATTTTCAACTTCTTAGTTGTATGTGACAACCTCGGTGACGTTACTGTTGGATGAATCACTAGAATGACTGATGAATTTGGACAATATCTGGCCAATCAAATCTCAGGATGATTAATCATTGACGTAGCAGTGACAAAGAAAAAAAAACAATGGGGTCTTTACTTGTGTGAATGTACCAGTGTTCACTCAGAAAGATGTATCCAGTAGATGGGGTCACCATTTTAGATTGAGATACTAAGCATTTTGGCTCTCCATAAACAAGAAAGTACCATTGACACATCGATGGAAAGTACTATCCATAACGAGTGTGGGGAGATGACAGTTATTATAAATTGTAATTTTGTTTGTATTTTAATGCACTTAAATATTAGTTGTCTCTGAGGACAGAGGGAATAACCATCCACATATTGCTGATAATATCTAAATGGTTATCTGTATACGAGTGAGTGAGAGAGTGAGTGTGTGTGTGGTCATTCAAGACAGCAAAAGTTGTTAGCGGTCAAGTTTCACAGCTGTCTGTCCTTAAAAGTGTGTGTGTGTGTGAAAGAGAGAGAAAGCCCTGCCCTTCCTCAACCACAAACAGAAATACACTCACACACACAGTGTTTACACCCCTTCCCCTCGGGATTAATCCTCTGACATGTCCAGTTTCTCCCACAGTGTGAAAATCTGCAGGGCCACTACATCCTGTCAGATACTTTTGACCACACACACCTCTCAAACCAGGGTGGCATTCATCTTCCCTTCTCACCAAAGCAAGGCATTTGTCTGGACAAAACTCCAGCCTTTAACTTATCAGGGGCTGTTCTGGGTCCCTTGCAGTAACCCCCTTTTTGTAAGTTCCTGGCCACCAGTTTCAGTGTGTTGCTGTTTGTACTATCGGTTATGAGGGCCATTTTTTATGGCAGGAAGTTTCTGCCAGGGCTGAGTTAGAACAACAAACACCACAGTTGCTCAAGACAGCTTTTAAGCTGACGCTCTCAAACACAAATGTTCTTCTGCTTTATCCCAAAACTTCATGATCTCAAACCCAGAGAGAGAGAGAGAGAGAGAAGCCTGAAGCCTAACTCCCCACACAGGGAGGGCATAATGAACCTCCTGATTCCAGCCTGAGGGTGCTGGCCTCCTTCAAGGTTGTTGGATGAAGGGAGTTAATAAACTAATGATGTGCAGTTTTGGATAGTATTCAAACAGAGGGATTCCAAGACTCCCAATCATTCACCACCAAAACTCTCATAGGACCAGAAAACTTAAGACATAAAGAGACATCTTCAGGTCTGAAGACATCTTCAGCTTCAGGTCCTAAAACTGTCTGTGTGCCAGTTGTCTTAAACCCTCAGCTAGGGGAAAGACTGGCTACCATAACTTCAATGTAACCATGCCAGCAGAGTATTTAATTTTTGTGCATTTTTCTCTCCAACCTTTTCAACAACGGAGTAATCTGTGGATTCTCAAAATTCACAACAAATTCACGACGATTTCCACTGTGACATTATCCAGTGAAACTCTCGACTTTCTCCATGCATTCCTAGAATACCAAGTTATGAAGCGCGTCTCTTCATTGGCTAGCTAGGGACACAAATTTCTGTATTCAGCTAAGAACTGTCTCGCCCTCATACTTCAGAGTTCAAGTAACTCAATTCAGTGATCAAATTGAAAGCTTAAGAAAAAGAACGTGTATTCCATTGGCTACAACTTAGTTTTAAGTTTAAAAAATGAGTAGGAGACAAAATCTTATCCAACCTAGTTTCACCTAATGCTCGTGGGGGATTTTGCCCCCCCTTTGACTCGAAGGGTGTGTGCTTGTTTGCACAATTGTCCCTAATTAGCTTTAGTGAAAACAACATGTGGCTACACAGTCACACCTTCACTTCATTCTCTGGCTACTTTTTTAGCAGACTAGCCCTGCTTCCTCCTCGAACAACCCACCAAACACACAAACAGACCCATAAAACATCTTTACAGTCTTCCGAGGAGATTAGCGAAGTACTTAAGAGCTACCTAGAAGGATATGAAGTACAAAGCACAATTAAGGTTACTGATAACGGGGTAGTCACTTGGTGCTCAGGAGTTCAATGACGAATGCGTCGTGTTAACTATGGAAAATGTCAACTTCAAGAATAGTTTTGTAAATCATACACCAATATCAGGAAATGCTCCGCCACGTCGCCAAACGACAAAATACATTTGAAATATTACCCACCCCTGGAAAATGAGCATTTAAGTCACCCAGCTCTCGTATGCTATTTAAGTGTCAAACTGGAGCGAAAGAAGGAAAAGTCCCTAGCACTGATTGCGTGTATGTGTACAGAAACATTTTTGTTTTCAAACTATGCCGTTCTGTTAACGACTACTCACTGACAATTATTGTGAAACTCAAACGATTACAATAGAACACGCCGTCTGAAAATTTCACAGTCTCGTTCATTTGATAAACAAAAGCACGTTTGAACTGTACGTCATACCTGTAATAATCTCCCGTTTTCCTTCATCAAGATGAGTAGAGATTAAATCTCCCATTGTGACGATATTGGTATATAAATCCAACGGCTCCAAACAAGAAGTGTAGTTGATCCACACGGAGAAATGGCAAATGTTTGGAAGTTGCAATGGTTTACTTAACACAAACTAAACTTCATCTGGGTGATTTCTCCTCTTGTAACGTAACCCAAGATCAGCAAGCGGTAAAACGCGACGACCCGAACGCAGCTATCAGAGCGGGTGTCACATGAAAACTGCGAGGACTTAAACTTTCTGTTAGCTTAGATTTGGCTACTTCTCTACTTTTACACTCCAGGGCGGAAAACACACCCTCAACTCCAGTGCCTCTGGTTCAACGTCCCCAACCCTATCTAATATCTTAAACCAGCAGAAGGTGTGGTCTTAACCACACAGAGGTGACTTCATCCTTTAATACATAGCTGACATGATGTTACAATCTCTCGAATTCATACATTGCCTGGCACTGATTGAATTATGAGTCATGTCCGTTAGGGTAGGCTACAGTCTGGACTGTAACAAAGAACTCAGCTTAAGCTCCAAAAATAGCATGTAACAGGCCACATTCAAGATTTTGCACATTTTCGGGGTGGTATTCGGGAAGACTGGGAAAACTACTTTAAATTTACATCTGTACGACAATTAAGCAGACTGAACACACTGAGTCGTGATAATCCTTTTGCTTATTCTTTTATTATTCTGTCTATGCTTTAGAAATAAACTGGCTTGAATGCACATTTGGGGACTTGTACATAGGTTCTGTTTGGGTAACAAAGTAAACTTAATGTTTGGTGAGGGATTTCCAAATGCAAAACTAGGTCCGTTGCTGCCACCCTGTGGCCAATCTATGTCAAGTCAAGATACATATATGCTGCTTTGTTGCCTCAACGTATATCTCACTCTACGGCAGATAATAGAGACACTTTTTTCGCAAAAGCTTTCCATAAGGCCGATTTCATAACTTATCTGTGGGTGTACAAGATGTTCTGTGTAAGACATAAGTGTACTGTTTACAAGGATAAACCTCGGATCTGACATATTGCCATAAAGCAAGTTCAAGGCAGAAAATAACTTTTTAAAGATGCAGTGACAATAAAACTAAACAAATAAACAATAACACGAAAGACGAGGAAAGAGAAAGAAAGGCGTATTGTTCAGATTCGAAACATTGTTGCTTATCATCCTGTGCGGAGCAACTGAGTCAACAGTAGATTAGTGGAGGCGTAGGAATCTGGATTAGGTTTCGACGCAATCACGTCCCGCTCATCACAGTCAGGCGTGAGGGAGCTGGTGGTACTAATTCGTCCATCGGAGGTTTTGGGCGGACGGTCAGGGAAGAGAGATCGATCATTGGAACGGTCAGACACCTAGGCGTCATGGCACCTCTAGGACTCAAGGCGATCGTTGGAGAGAGTAAGAATTTGATTCAAACTCTTTTGCTGATTTACAGTTGTGGCTTCGGGGTTTTTTTTTATCATTAGAAGAATAAGAACATTATTGAGAAACAGTTGAGAAGCTGTTTATGTTTTGCTGTAAGGTCAGTTTAATAAAGTGTTGTTCAGCTGTTAAAAACTAGTTAAAATGTCTTGTATATAGAAACAGAAAAGATCTATTTGCCTTAACAATTAGAATTATTTCATTTACTTTGTAGTCATGGATAGGTTCTTTTAAAAACAACTTTGCGACTCTGACATTCGATTGAACGTCCTTAATGTAAGGTTTTAATATTTTTTAATACCTAAATACAAAGGCAGCATCGTATATCAGAGTTTCACTTGCACATTCATCCATTTTTTTTGATCAGTTTAGGGACTGACGCGCCGAATGCTCCCCAGTTTTCATGTTGCGCAAAGATTACAAATAGGCTATCGCTTTAAAATTAGAGGGTTTTTCTTTTGTTATTATTATTTTAGCTCGACTGTTACAACTGTTACAATGAAGTGTTTCATTTTAAAAGATAATGGATCATTTTTGCCTCCCATAAATCCACACAAGGACTCACGAACACGCGCTAATCTGCGCAGCGCAGTGCTTTCGGATTAAAGATCTTCCATGACAGGAGCACCTAGTCGTTTCTGCGGTGACACACTAATCTGAGAAATTGAGAGACAGAAAAAAAACTAAAGCAGGCTTCATTGACAAAACGTCCATATGGATTCCAACTGACACCTTGATAGCAGTAGCAAATAACGGAGACCGGGTGCAAACTCCATTTTCGTGTTACTAAGCGAAATTAATTCCGTACTTTATTGCCGTACTTTACTCATAAATACACTTACTGCTCGTGTAGTGATGTCGCGGCCCCTGAAATGATGTGAAAACGAACCCTAGAGAACAGATTTTCCGACTGACTTGAAGCCGAGAGTGCTGTTAGGGTTAAGGTGAAGATAGTTCGGCTTTAAAGGATGATGATAATTATGATAATGATATTGACGACAGCAACGAATATCTTTCTTTCTGAAGTAAGTTTGATTTCGTTTCAACTTTTAGTTCATTTGTTGATGAGTTAACCATCCCTCTGTGTCAGGCAACGGCTGATCATGGAAACAGAAACCAGCATTGATACTGACATATATTTTTCCTGCAAGAATCGTCTTTTCATCCTCTTCACTCTAACCTTTTATTAAAGTAGCCCACTGTGGAAGCAGTGCTCAAAATGGAGGTGCAACAGTGTTCATTTTGTCAGCTGTCTGTAAATGTACTTCTTGGATGTGATTGTTATGCGTCCAAGACATACACATCCAAGACTTGGATGTGAGAGCTGACTCACATAGAAACAAAACACAAATACACCTCAGTTGTCCAAACAGTAGAGGATACCCAATTCTTTCAAACACCAAATCCACACCTCCACTGTAGTCCACAATTTAGAGAGCATTTGTAGAACATGGTTGTTCACCATTTTAAAGAATAAATTGGAGGAGGAACTGGATGTGGAACATACCACTGTGTAGGAAGAGAGAATACAGACATCTGTAATCTGGTAAAGTGGACAATATTTGAGAAATGTGTGTGGAAAATGAAAGAGATGGCTGGGGGGGTGGGGGGGTGGGGGGGGGGGTGCTGTGGACTGATAGGATTGTGGCATGTTGAGGATGTTTGTAAAATACCCTGAAAATGAAACTCGCTGCTCTCATAACCATCTGATAGGTTCTTTTGAATCAGCCAAATGTAAACTCACCTCATTTTGCATTCATGTTGATGCGAAGTCCTTCCCTCCTAAATCCTTCCTGACCAGGGCTGGCTGCAGGGTGCAATGACTGAGGGGGCATTTGAGATTTGCAATGGGGCATAAATGTACATTATGATTAGGCTACAGTTAAGGGGGGGGGGGGGGGGGGGGGCAAAAATTTGATCTTTTATTCCCCCCCCCCCCCCAGGTTCTGGCCCTGATTTTGACACCGTTTGATTCTGTGGAATAAAAATCCCTCCGGCTCTGAGGTTATTCTGACAGAGTGGCTCGCTCACGTTTACTGAGACTGGAGTCACGTTGAAATCTCTGCATGTGTTAGGCATTTGCAAATTGTCAGATGGCAAATTTGCAATTAGCCCTGCATAATAAGGAACAAACTGTGAACACAGATTATAATTTCAATTTAAAAAAAAGCTCTCCCATGTAATGTCATGAGTCAGAGACAAAGTTATAATAATAATAATAATAAAAAAAAACCCTGACAGTCTTTATGGCCACAAAGTCCAGGTACATAAACATATGTACTGTCCCATGGCTGACATTGTTTCTAATTCCTGTTTGGACAGTAAACAGGAAGTGGAGAGTTGAGCAGTTGGTAAATGGATGGGAATGATTGGCCGTTGGATAATTTAGATACACCCAGGGCTCCTCGTCACCTTGGTCCTCAAGCCAAAACCTCCCTCAGATTGGATGCAGGGCGAGTCATTGTCTGGTCATCACCATTTTTTCCACGAACATACATCATTATTATTCATTACACTGTTTTTCATTTATAAAACCATAATATGAATGATGAGCTCCTTATATTCTTTGCCAGTGCCTTATTTTCTGAAGGGAGGAGAGGAGAGGAGAGAGGAGGAGAAGAGGAGGTTCTCACTCCAAAGCAGCTTTTGGGCTTTTGTTGCTGACTCTTGCCCACTGGGCCCCTCCAGTTAATCCAGTTCAGCAACTGGATAGAAATTTCAACGCCACATTGGTGGAGAGACAGATATTACTATTATCTCGCTACCCACAACTACACCATTTTTTTAAATAACACCCTTTTGGCCGATATCAAAATATTTATGAATCGTTGGCTGACCAGACTCGGGGACCACGTTCTTCTGGAACATTCCCTCTCTAGCAGACCTGAATGGAGTGAATAGGAATCAGGAGCATGTTAACGTGTCTGTGTTTCTTTGTGATTGGCTAAATGCTCTGTCAGTCATATTAACTGTACCCGGATATTTCAGATCAGTTAGAAAGGCCCGGTAGATAAGTCAAGGTTGCAGTGAGGAACTTGCCTGAAGTGTTCAGAGCAACCTTTTTTTCCCAGAATGCCACTTACACTACAGGCTTGTGTTTTCCTTCATATAAAGTGACACACATCTCACTCACATCTCAATAAGCTTTCGTAAAAATTGTGATGAACTTGAATGACCAGCACGATTCCACAATTTGGGTTATTCGTGAAATATTATGAACATGGTTTTGTGAAAAAAAATATAGAATGGTTACAGTATTGGTAAGGGCTAGGCCTACCATTTGTAACTTTTCTTTTTTCACTGTGTTCAAAGCAATTCTTTTTTTATATGAGACTAGCCAGACAGTTCTGGTGTCTTAATCAAAATCTTTGCCAGCCTTTTGTCTAGCTTCACAGGGACATTACATCACAGCCGTCAGAGGTGTTATGTCGCCAACAGAGAATGAAGGGAGGTTTTTTTTTGTTGTTTTTTTTCCAATTCCCTGAAATGACTCATTGTTTGATTGGATGAGAATTTTCAGAGTTTGGGGGACAAAGTCAGGTCCTATTTGACATCATATCCGGTCGATGAGAGAGAGGAGGAGGAGAGAGAGAGAGAGAGAGAAAGAAAGAGAGAGAGACAGAGAGGACAGAAATAGAGGGATGACATAAGAAGATTGGATCCAGATTAGGCTTTGTGGCACTGTCACTGCGTCCACAACAGATAGGAAATGTTCCTTTAAACCATGTCTGTAGTCACGGTCCTCTCCTACTGTACTATCACGGACAAAGCCTCTGCTTTCCATGAGTAACTGCAATGATTACTTGTCATTGAAGAGTCCTCCTTGTTGCAGTGTAACATGTGTGTCAGCATGCTGGTGGAATGTACGAATGATTGGGTTTTTTTGTTTTGTTTGTTTGTTTTGTTTTTCAGTTGACACCCATAACTGAAATAAGTAGAATTACGAGACCACGGCATTAAAATCTGCATCATGTTTTTTTTTTCTCTCTTTAACATACATTTTCAAATATCTTTCTGGAAGTGACTGTTTGGAGATTAAGGATGAGTCAGGAGCTGGCAGACTGTTAGGTGCATGGCAAAATCTCTGGACTTTGATTGGTCGGACGCGTTCTTACGTAGTGCTCGTGGAGGAATCTGCACGCCCCTTGCGTGTGCCTGAGAATGGAGATTTTTCCAGAAACAGGCTTTGGCATCTTTTGTTACACAAAGAGAGCTGCACCTGGGGAGGAAGGGTTGGCATGCGTATGTGTGTGCGTGTGTGTGCGTGTGTGTTGTGGGTGTGTACGGAGGGGTGATGAGGGAAACGGAGGGGGGGGTGGGGGGTGCTGTTAGACTGTGTGCGAAGTGTCCAACACCTCGTGGATAAATTTAGAGTGTCAGAGACGTGATTTGTTCACACCATCTTCAGCACTCCAACAGTTTGGCATCTGCATAAAGTACCATTAAACATCTGGCATCTGATACATGCCCCTTCTGTCAGGCACCAAGGCTGTCAGCTGGGCTGACACATACGTCCGTACATACATCCATACATACACGTGAATATGTGTGTGTGTGCATGTGTATGTATACACAAACACACACACACACACACACACACACACACACACACATATATATATATTATATAATGTGTGTGTGTGTGTGAGTGTGTACATAGCTCCATCTTATATTTTATTTAAGAGTTCCAGACGTGCTGTACTGTTCTGGTGAAATCATTGTACAGAATTCTCCCCACGCTGTGACCTCAGTCTTTTTTCAGTTTTTATTCTGAAAGCTGTATGCGCAAGACAAGGGAAGGTGTACCACCTGCTCACTTTTATAATAAAGTTATTTTTATGGAGATAGGTTTTAAATTTAAATGATTCTTTTTTTTTTTTTTGCTACGACCTCGAAGCCTCATTTCCTTTTTCTGTTTTATGAGTCGTCTTATTTTCCCTTGTGAAGTTTTGGAAACTTTAAAAAAAAGAAAAAAAAAAGAAAAAAGGCAAAAAGAGCTGTAATGTATTCGCTTTTTTTGGGGATTTTTTTCAAACTACCGACAGTAAATTGACAACAAGGAATATGGAAAATAAGTTTGACCCAAAGTCATATTTCGAGCGGAATTATTATTATTATTTGTGTTTGTTTTTTTACAGAGATTATGAATGATGTCATCAGGAAAGTGAGGAAGAAGGGGGAATGGAAGGTAATTTATGCCTTTAATTTAATTTAGCTGGACGTTATTCTGTTCATTTGACTTAATGTGTGGAGGTGTTCATTCTCTGTCAGATATGTTCAGTAAAGAACATTATGATGTGTGATAAGAATGTTATAACAGTTTATGATGTTTTGAAGTAGCATACTCAGAGCTTCAGTAATGTTGTGCACTTTGAAAAAAAAATGTTATAACAGCTTGCTCACACACAGCTTTTGTCTATAAACAAATAAAAAGTTTTCGGACCAAGTATTTGACTTGAGTTTAGTAAGTGCACCAAAACTGTGCCGTGTATAATAAAGCTGAATAGTTCGTTATTATTGATATGATGTTGTTTACAGTGTATACCCCTTGGGGATGCTGTATGAGTACTTGTTCATCTTTTTCTGCTGTTGTTTATAACATGCCTGTGTTATGAATGTTCTCTGCAGATGTTACTACAGTCTGTATGTAGGCTTTATGAACACTGAGTATGAGTGTGTGGAAACTCAATCCAAGCTGTGTGTGTGTGTGTGTGTGTGTGTCCACAGGTCCTGGTGGTGGACAAACTTAGCATGAAAATGATCTCGTCATGTTGTAAAATGACAGACATCATGTCTGAGGGAATCACGAGTGAGTATGGGTCTTAAAGCACACATACATGCATGCATGCGCGCACACACACACACACGCATGTACACATGCATGCACGCACACACACATACACACACACATACACACGTGCGTGTGCATACACACACGCACACATACACACACGCACACGCACATATACACACACGCACACACATACACATGCACACACACACACACACATACACACACAAACACACATACAGAGTTGCACACACACACGCTCACATACACACGCGCACACACACGCAAATATACACACACGCACACACATACACACGCACACACATGCACGCACACACATGCACACATACACACACAAACACACATACAGAGTTGCACACACACACACACATACACACACACACATGCACGCACACACACATACATACACACACACACACACACATACACACACATACACACACAAACACACAGACAGAGTTGCACACACACACACACACACACACACAAACACACACACAAACACACAGACAGAGTTGCTCTCTAACTAACTTCCTTTTCTCGGTCTTTTCTGTGTCCGTCTTTTCCGTTCAGTTGTTGAAGACATCACTAAACGACGTGAACCTCTGCCAACCATGGAAGCAATTTATCTCATTACTCCTTCTGATGAGGTACTTAAAGCTAACACACACACACACACACAGAAGCACACATACATGCACACACAGTCTCAGAAAAGAATAGTTAAAAATTCAAGTAATTCTGTTTGAAATGTTATCGCAACATTGTCTGACTTGCTATACAAAGTGCTGATTGTTAATAATCTTTCCACTTTCCACTCCTCTAGTTAAGGCTCATGTTTTTTTTTCTTGTCTTCGTTTTTCTTTGACTTTTATCTTGCAGTCGGTGGAAGGTCTCATCAACGACTTCAGAGATCCCCGTGTGCCCATTTACCGAGGTGCTCACGTCTTTTTCACAGATGGTGAGTTAGGCGCGGGGCGAGCTTGTGTGTTGTCATTACCTCAGGCCCTGGCATTGCTTTTGTGATCCATTCCTCTGAAATCCCCACAGCTCGGCTTCCAAAAAAAGCAATGGGCCTCATACACAACCCGCTCGTAAGAACAGATTTGTTTTTAAATGGCGTAAGCAATTTTAAGAGAACTTTGCCACGTTCATCATTTTTCTCACATCTAGAACGTTCTCTCAGGCACAAACAAGTTTTACGAGTAGTTTACCATGAATCTGCCATTCTCAAAAGCTACAAAACTTTTTTTTTTCTTCTTGAGTAATGGATTATATCTATGTCATAACTCTGAGAGAATTTTGAGTTTGAATGTATAAACTGGACCTCACAATGTAGGATTATGAGATAATCCTGTTTGACAGTGGTATTTGCTGTTCAAATTATAATTCAAAATGTACTGATATAATAATATTATTGACATTAAATTGGCTCTAGAGCCTATTGTATAATATCACAATATTAATATATGTTCAGTTTTCTGAAGTTTTGAGTGTTTGCTGAATCTGATGAGGCAAACGTGTACAAGCTCATGTCACAAAAAAAAGAAAGAGAAAGTGAAGATAAGAATACCAAAACGTCTTAGGCATCAGGGCCTAATGATTTCTAATGTACAGTAACCTCACAGATAACTTTCATAGTATTAAATTCATATAAGACAACAATATTCTGTTGAGGTCATTTTATAATACATGTGTTTGCAGAGCAATGTTTTGTTTTGTTTTGTTTTATGTTGATTTTTCTTTAAGGGAAAAACCCAGAAATTTCTCACCTGTCAAGATCCCCCTGTCATTCTGTCATTCATGTTTGTTTACTTCCACAGCCGTCCCGGACTCTCTGTTTAACCTGTTGACCAAATCCCGCGCTGCCAAAGCCACTAAGACTTTGACAGAGATTAACATAGCCTTCCTCCCCTATGAGTCACAGGTAAGAGCCTCCACAGCAAAGCAATGACAGACTGGCATGCAGAGACAGAGACAGAGAGAGAGAGAGAGAGAGAGAGAGAGAGAATAAAGAAGGGATGATACTTAGAAAGATGAGTGAAGTGGGTGGGGGAATGGTGTGGTGTGGTGTTGAGGGAAAGCCATCTCATGACAGAACATTCCAGAATGGCTTTAGCCTGGGGCATGGCTGTTTTTTTTTTTTTTTGGCCCTCAATCCTCGGCTGTTGTCCTGGATAATTAATCCCACTAGGGGGTTGGGGGTTGGGGGGGGGGGGGGGTTGGACAGCCTAAACCAAGCCTTAATCTGGCTCCTTATTGGCCAACGTGCTTTGGACAGCTAGCTTGACAGCCAATGGGAGGCAGCAGGAGCTTGTGTGACAGGAGGGGAACTTGCCCATCGAAAGGGATTGAGGTCACATGACCGCCAGCAGATGGAGCAGTGTGTGTGAAGGCTAGTCTGGTAGGAAAGACAGGGACTATAACCCAGATTACTGGTCAATCCCAGTGGAGAAAAAGCAGGGGTGAGGGAACATGGATAGAATTTGGAGGGAGAGCCCTGAACCATTCATATTATTGTCATGCAATTTGACATACGTGAGGAAGACAAAAACAAATTACTATATAAACACACGTGAGAGCGTCCAGAAACAGTGACCAGTCCTATTGCTCACGGGTCACTGGAGCATCAGGACAGTGTAAGAGGATTAAGAGGAATAGGGGAATAACACAAACACACACACACACACACACACACACCCTATGGGTCATGGCAACATGGCTACACCTATGTCCACTTTCTTTAGCCTCTGTACACTGTTGAGGGAAAACAACATTTCAGGTTCTTAAAAGAATCTAAAAATTATTAGTCTGGTAATGGCTCTGATAAGTGCTGACTGTGAATCATCACCAATGTGTCTTTCACACACACAGTTATGACTTCATGTTTTTTTCTGTAAAAATGGGAGAACGAAATAATATTTTACTCATATAGTGCTTTTGATGTGAGGAGGTCAGGATGTTTATGTTCTGGTCTTTCTGTGTTTCGTAGGTGTTCTCTGTGTACAGGACATTGATGTTCTGGTCTTTCTGTGTTTCGTAGGTGTTCTCTGTGGACAGGACGTTTATGTTCTGGTCTTTCTGTGTCTCGTAGGTGTTCTCTGTGGACAGGACGTTTATGTTCTGGTCTTTCTGTGTCTCATAGGTGTTCACTGTGGACAGATCTGATGCCTTTCAGGACTTCTACAGCCCCTTTAAAGCCGACGTGAAGAATCAGGTGCTGGAGCGGCTGGCAGAGCAAATCGCCACCCTCTGCTCGACTCTCAAAGAGTATCCGGCCGTACGCTACCGAGGGTGAGACACGTAAACACACACACACACACACACACAAACTCGTGCGTGTGCACACACACACATTCACTTACATGCACATACACATACAGATAGTCACACACACACACGCACACACTCATACGTGCACAGGTGTTATGCAGAGGTGAGTTGACAGTCCAGGACAACCCCGGTACAGCTCTGTGTAATGGTCTGTTTTGTGCAGGGAATACAAGGACAATGCTGTTCTGGCCCAGCTCCTGCAGGATAAACTGGATGGTTACAAAGCAGATGACCCAACGATGGGAGAGGTGACTTACCAAACAGTCACTTGGACTGATACACATACACAAGATTAACATAGAGGAGCGCGGAGAAAGAAGATGAAATGTTCAAGTTTGATGTTTTTTTAACAGCAGTGTCACTCTGCACATGACCAGATATTTACTGTTATTTTCTTTTTTGATGTTTTATGCTCTCTCTCTCCCTCTCTCTCTCTCTCTCTCTCTCTCTCACACACACACACACACACACACACACCTCTCTATCTTATCCTCCTGCAGGGTCCAGATAAGGCTCGTTCTCAGCTGTTGATTCTGGATCGGGGATTTGATCCGGTCTCACCTGTCCTGCATGAGCTTACCTTACAGGCCATGGCTTACGACCTGCTGCCTATCGAGAACGACGTCTACAAGTCAGTCCCCACTCCTCCTCTCAGCTTCTCTTTCACCCCGTCTCTTTTTATCATCTCATTTTTACTCGACGTATGGATAAATCACATTACTTCTCTGATACAGATATTAGCGATATTACTTCTCTTCTCTCGCCTTCTGGGGGAACGCTGTGTCCCTGTTCAGTTTTGTTTCAAGCCAACATGAAACAACTGAAAACCCTACAAAAAACACAACCAAAAAACAGTGACTGCTAAAACACAAGTGCAGTAAACATTGCGAAGTGACGTCTAAAATGTTTCGACAAAACCACGAAATGAAGAGTCACGACCATTTCCAGCGTGGTCTTCTCCAAAACAATATTTTTCAGTTAGCGAGATAGCTTGAGCCAAAATTCAAAACTGTCCAATAGAAACATTCCTATTTGGACCATCTTAACATTTGACTCAAGCTGTATGACTTTCGATGTCATTTGATGCTACCTTCTACCTTTTGCCAGTCTGTTAGTTGTGTTAAGTTGGAGAGTGACTGGAAATTTTGATTTATATTGTTGTTTATGTTTATGTTGTTGTTGTGGTTATTGTTGTTGTTGTTGTTAGGTATGAAACGAGTGGGATGGGGGACACTCGTATGAAGGAGGTTTTGCTGGATGAGGATGATGACCTGTGGTTGACCCTCAGACACAAACACATAGCTGAAGTCTCCACGTGAGTCTGGCTGAGAGCGTGTGGATTTACTGTGTGTGGGAAAAGTGGGAGCCCGGGGGAATACTAGCTTTGCGATGTTCATTTAAACTGATTAGAGCATGTTCTGTTTTTGAATTTTTTGTTTTTGTTGTTGTTGTTTATGTTGTTGTTGTCTTGAAATGTGAATTCTAATTCTAGTTCTATCGCTCTCTCTCGTTTTCTTTTTTTCTCTCTCTCTCTCTCTCTCTCTCTCTCTCATACACATTCACACACACACACACACACACACACACACACACTCACACACACACACTTGCAGGGCTGTGACCAAATCCCTAAAGGACTTCTCTGCGAGCAAAAAGATGAACACAGGAGAGAAGGTGGCAGACCTGTCAGACATGTAGCTGTAGATTCATTTGTTTTTCATTCTGTTTCACCTCTCAGTCATTTTCACCTAACACTCTGTGTGCGTGTGTGTGTGTGTGTGTTTCACAGACTACCATCAAAGAACTTTCCCAGATGCTGAAGAAAATGCCTCAGTATCAGAAAGAGCTGAGCAAGGTAATGATTCTGTCCACTGACGTAAAATTGTAAATGAATAGAACACAATTATTTACAGTAATGCATACATAACCAATAATTATGCTTGTATTACTGGTAACTACTTCTCTTAATATGCATAAAATTGCCTAATTTTTGGGCGTAGTCTATGAAATAAATATGGAATGAATCCTCTGAAACACAGCATAATTACAGAAGAGGTGACATGCCAATATGGTAGTTACGCAATTGCTTTCATCAGAGCTGACCTTTGACCTTTCCACTCTCTAGTATTCTACTCACCTGCACCTGGCAGAGGACTGCATGAAACATTACCAGGGCACAGTGGACAAACTGTGCCGCGTGGAACAGGTACACACACAAACACACACACACATACACACACACACACACGCGCACACACACGCGGATCATGTTTTCATTGTCTCCTCTAGTGTTCTTTGATTCACATTTCAAGACACTGCTGTCTCTCTGTGTGCGACTCATGCTTTTTTTTGCGATAAACAAATTATGAGACTTCCTGTGTTAGCCTTGTTTTTACTGCCTGTAGTGGAGCTCTGCTTTACACACACCATTTACTGAGCAGTTTATGAGATGAAATTCAGGTGTTTTTTTGCTGAAGATCTTTGACCTCTGATAGGACCTGGCGATGGGCACAGATGCCGAGGGAGAGAAAATCAAAGACCCCATGAGAGCGATCGTTCCCATTCTGCTGGACGCTAACGTCGGCATCCTGGACAAGATCCGTATCATCCTGCTCTACATCTTCCTTAAGAACGGTACGACAGACAGACAGACAGACATGAAACGCCTTGTTACTATGACAACACGTATTTAGCGTGTTGACTTTACATGTGGTACCAACATTACATAATAGTGTCCGCGTCTAAAACATCTGAGTACAACATCAGGAGGACCTAATGTCAGGATATAGAACATCTGAGTACTACAAAATGAGGACCTAATGTTAGATTATAGAACATCTGAGTACAAGATAATGTAGACCTAATGTGAGGATACAGACATGTGACTACAGCATTATGGGGACCTAATGGCAGGATATAGAGCACTGTTTTAATGGTGTAGAGGTTTTGTTTTTTTTTTTTCAGATATGTAAGTGTGTCTATCTGTGCTTGTTAGGTGTGACGGAGGAGAACCTCTGCAAACTGCTTCAGCATGCCCAAATCCCGCCTGAAGACAGTGACATCATCTCCAATATGGCACACATGGGCATCCCCATTGTTTCTGAGGTCAGTTTGTCCCATAACTATTACGTATACACACACACACACAGTCATGATTAGAACCTCTGCCTCAAACCATACACACATATACACAGTATATGACAAGCTTAACTTTTCACAGGCCAGTTTGTCCAAAGAACACCCATATACACAACAAAAGGCTGAAAAAACAAGGTGTCATTTATGATCTTAATTGTTATATAGAGCTCAGTGAGTTTTCTGCATCGCAGCAAGGAGCACTTTCAGAATGCTTGAAAGTCTGAAACATTTTTCGTTGTCTCAAAATTTCAGTTTTGTCCAGGTGTCACTCGTAGCTGAGGGGACAGCTTTTCTGCAGCAATATCATTTTTTGAATCTGTTGGCAGAAAATGAGTTACTGATACCGTGTTCGTGTCTTTTCTTGAATGTCCTGATTCAGCAAGCTACCACGCGGAAAGTGAAGAAACCTGAACGCAAGGAGCGAATCAGCGAACAAACGTATCAACTGTCCAGATGGACACCACTTGTCAAAGACATCATGGAGGTGAGAGAGAGAGAGAGAGAGAAGTTTCAGAATTCTTTCTCTTATTCTCTCTTGTTCTCCTACATTGTCACTGAGAACACATGTGGGACTTGTATAATATTAGCAGTATTAGCTGTAAAGGTTTGTGCTGAAGTGAACGTGTGTATATTTATAATTACTGGGACACTAAATAAAAGTCTATCTTCTATCTGTTCTCATCTCTCTCTCTCTCTCTCTCTCTCTCTCATTCTTTTCTTTACTCTCTTCCTCGATCCATATATCCTAGGATGCTATTGAGGACAAACTAGACCCAAAGCAATATCCCTACATCTCCACCCGAACAGCAGCCTCCAAAACCACCACAGCCACCAGGTAACACTATCTGCACACACACACACACACGCACGCACGCACGCACGCACGCACGCACACACACACACACACACACACACACACACTGCCTCTCTCATGGTGCTCGATCTCTCTCTCTCAGTGCCCGCTATGGAAACTGGCATAAGAATAAGAGTCCAGGCGAGATGCGCACAGGACCGCGCGTCATGGTCTTCATCATCGGAGGGGTCACGTACAGCGAGATGCGCTGCGCTTACGAGGTCACACAGGCCAACGGCAAATGGGAGGCTATTATCGGTGAGTTGGCAAAGGGGAAGGCGGTACAGTACTCTTAGTTGTGATCGTTGGTATTCAATACCATTATTGGTGACTACTGGTATTAAATACTATTACAGGTGAGTTGGCACAGAGGAAGGGAATTCAGTGCAGGGTTCCTTTGCTGGATATTGCACTGGGTTTTCGGATTGGGTATTATATTGTCTGTTCCTACTGAGAGTGATATGAGGTGTTCCAGTGGGAGACTTCTACTGAGAGTTCTAGTTAAGTGTAACACAGGATGTTCTAAATGAGCATAGCAACAGTAGAACAGTGACCTGGTTTATATTTCGGCTTTGTTAATTTTCGGGCTGGACCTGAAGAAGTACAGAGTTATTTATAAAATCAGGTTATTGTTAAAAATAAATAAAAAAATAAATGTTCTTTAAAGTATGTATATAAATGTGTGTGTGTGTGCATGCGCGTGCGTGTGTGTGTGTGTGTATGTGTGTGTGTGAGATTGTTGTATGTATTTGAGTGTGCTGTTAGATTCACACTCAGTGAGAGTACCAAGTCTCCAAACAAGCTGCATCAACAGAGTGAAGTCGTGCCTATAACCACGTTCAGAACCTGCAATGTGAGAACAGTGTGTCAGAGACATGGAACCAGGCTCACTGTTTCAAAGACAAAATGTCAAATACCAAATTTATCACAGAGTGCAATAACCCTTACAGTCCCTAAACCAATGACATTTGCCATTTGTTAATGTTATTGTCTCTCACTAATGAAGACAGTCTGAAGAAAATCGCTGTAAGAAAAAAAAAAAAAAATTATGACACAGTTTCATTATCAGCAGGTTTTATCACAGAACAGAAAAATCTTGCAATCTTGCAAAATCCAACCTGACAGAGCGTGACATCCATGCCCTTCATAGCAGTAGTTTCACATGCACTTTGTTTTATCAGATGTCAGATGTCACTTGCGGTAATTTGCCTCCTTTTACCTGAATACTGCGGCAGGTTACACCAACTGACAGGAGGTTATGTTTATATGAATGTGAAAAGAACGTGTCAATGGAGATTTGAGGGGTAGAACTTAATAAGTAAAAGGGCTTTTTTATTGGGTGTGATGCTTATCAATTTAAGATGCGTAAGTGGTGCTTCAAAGTGCCGCTTTGCATTTTTTCTGACATGCAGCAGAAACTTGGGAAGAATGAGTTACAGAATCGTTCATCCGTCATTTTTGTGGACCTATAAATCCATATTAAATTCATTCAGGAATAGCAGAGTAAGTCTGAAAGATCATTTAGATGAAAGAATCAATCATTTTGTCCGACTTGCTGAAAAGGCAACTGGTAAAACTGAATGAAGGAGACTGAATTTCTCAGTGATTCTCAGCAAAAGGTAAAAAAAAAAAAAAAAAAAAACTGCATGTGTTCCATTTCTTAATATTTTTAGAAACAGAAAGGTCAATCTTCTCCACCTTATATGTTGTCTTAGGCCCCTGAAACTTTTACAAACTGTATCAAAAATAAACTCTGTTGGCACTTGTGGCTGAGATCCTGACATGCCATCAGCGGGTGTCAGTGGTTTTAACTACTCCACCCCCTTTTTTAAATATGATACAAAGAATGAATAAAGTGGCATGAAACAGGAGCATCGCGTTTTTCTGCTCTCTCAGGCTCCACCCACACAATCACCCCAGCCAAATACCTAAAGCAGCTCCAGCACGCGGACTTCCTGGATCCAAACGCTGCCCCTGAAGACCAGCCGCCGGTGGAGGACTAAAGGAGAGCGGAAGGTGGAGCAGGAACTCTGAGAAGTAAAGACTGTGAAGATGCCTTTGTGGTTGTGAAGGTCCCTTTGTAGCTGTGAAGATCCCTTTGTAGTTGTGAAGATCCCTTTGTAGCTGTGAAGATCCCTTTGTAGCTGTGAAGATCCCTTCGTAGTTGCAATGATCCCTTTTTAGTTGTGAAGATCCATTTGTTGTTGTGAAGATCCCTTTGTTGTTGTGAAGATCGCTTCATATGTCACAACCTTCATCCATTTTCTCCTTCCAGACATCCTACCTAAGCTTCCACTTTTATAACCCCTCACTTCTAAATCTCTCCCCTCACTACCCAACCACCAAATCCAAGGATCCTTTGTCCTGGACTTGAGCTTTCGTTGTATCAGTTACTCCCTGAGGAATTGACGAATACCCTGTCATTCGGTCACGGTTTTTTCCCAAGCCCTGGACGAGCGCCTTTGCATCTATTCCTCTGTGTGTTTTGTTCGTATGTGGTTTGTATCATTTCACTTGTGTTTTAAATGGAATGCACCTGCCAAAAGTCTTAACAGAACTAGACTGTCAGAATGGAGCAGGGCATGTTGTCCTACTCCATTAAACGATGGTAACAAAGAACTGAAGCTGCAGTTTCTGAAATATCTACTTGTGGGCTTTACGAGCAGTATACAATGGTTAAGACTTCGGATTCACAGAAGAGCACTGTCAGTAAACCAGGATAAATCCACCCATCTTTTTTTTATATTCTGTAATCTACCATAGCCGTTGATGGAACTGAGTAGCTAAGATTTAGGGTGACATTTCAAAAGTTGAAACTGAGAAGTATTTTTCTTGATCTTTTATAAAGAAGACGGCAAGAACATTCCAATCTGTACTCAGATGAGAGAGATGAGAGGCAGATGAGAGATGAACTTTTTAATTAAACTGTTGAGTTGAAGAGATGAGGGCCTGTTGACATTCTTTGCAATCAAAAAATGATTCAGTGAGGACTTTTCTTTTTTTTTTTTTATGAAATCCCCAGCAGCACTTCTGAGTTTTGAGAATGTGCAAAGTTCTTCCATTTCTTGATTACAGATTTCTAAAATAAAAAGACTTTAACAGAAAACACAGAAGAACCCAAAGAACAACAGTAAGAAATCAAAAGCAACCTAAAAGTATTAAAAGGTGTGCTCTCTCCCTCTCACCTCCCTCCCTCCTTCTCTCTCTCTCTCTCTCTCGTTTATAGGATCAAATGATATAGTTACCCCGACGCGCCTTCTCCAAGCCATCAAAGATATGAACAAACCAGATGAGGAGCAGTGCGGTTAAGACAAGGAACATCCAGGCCCTCCTCTACGTATGTTAATCCTCTTACGTTGGGGGTGGGCTCGACTTGAACAAACTCACTCTCAATTTGTTTCAGGTGGAAAGAAAGCAATTCAGCATAAAGTTACACCCCCTGAAAAATCAGATTGTTTTAGAATAGTATCAAACTCTAGTGGCAGGGGATAATGCCAAATTATTAAATAACAAACTAAACAAATAAATATATATATATATACAGTATATATATGCAATCGTGTAACACTGTATGCAATGACATTTGGTGTTGTGACAGGTGTGAAATTGAATCCAATTTATCAATGTGGGTTTTTTTTTCTTTTTTCTTTTTGCTCAATAGAATAACTAAAGCAGTGTACAATGACAAATGGATATCATTACACTAAATGTATTCTAGCATTTTCTCAAGTCAGTTGTATTACTCATAGAAGTCTGCTTAGTCTAAGTAGAACAAAATTGCACATAGTGTGCCTCGAAGACTGAACTTTGTCTCATTAAACTTGTACTAGGATTAAAATTGAGACAAAACTCACCAGTACCATGAATGAGTGAATGAATGAACAGTAAAGTCAAACACACTCTGAACCATGACAGATGTATGAATAGGTTGGTAGGCAGCAGTATACTGGTATTGTGTGAACTCTTACAGAAGCACTCAAATCCATATCATGTAGTGCTAGAATTAGTCAAATGTAGCTACCATTTGCTTCAGTTTGGATTGGTAAATAAATAAAAACAGTTCATCTCTAGTTTTTTGAATTATGAAAAACTACTGAAAAAAAGGCCAGCGTTATTACTGTTTTGTTTTTGTTTTTTTTTTTATTTGTAAGTTTTCTAATGGATTTATAGTGGTAGTTAACCTTTCCACATACTCTGTGTTGAGGTGTGTGTAATGTATTTGCTATGTACATTTCTTGTGATCATTTTACTCTCAAAAGTCTTGAAAAGCCGATATAATGCTGCAGTGTTTCAGTGTATTTGTAGAGTCTTAATGGTAGGGCCATTGCAAAGTAACGGTTGTATACAATGAAAATAGTCATCATTGCTTTTCCCCATATATACATATATATATATATATATATTTATGTTACCCCTTGATATATTTCTATTTCCTTACTGTGTGTGCTGTGTGTCCGCTTGTAGTTTGTTTCTTTTCTTTTCTTTTTCTTTCTTTCTTTTTTTTTTTTTTTGCTGTTGTGAACGATACGCATTCTATCACAGTTCTTCATTTATTAGAGCATAAAAACAGAGAGAAATGTGGACATGTTACTTGTTTATGCATATTTAAACGTGTCTCAATAACCGCAATTACAAATTTGTGAAACACATATGTTTCCTACAATACCATAGTCCCTATGCGTCCCACACTGGTGTGAATCGACACTGTCAGATAAAACAACATCTGCATATATGGATATGTGTGTAACAAGTCGAACTTAACGTAATAATTTTTATGGAATTTATTGAATCACATATTAAATTAATAAACTCACCTTAAAAAAAATCTCATATTTCTTAAGAAATCTTATATTTTCACAGACTATATGAGTATATCATTATAAGGATCACACTGATTATCGAAATCCAATTTTTTTGGTAAATTTATTATCTGAGATCATGCATACATGTTGTTTCGTAAGGTTCATCCTGAATGAAAGAGAACTCCATATAAAATTAAGCAGAGCTCCTTAGACCTATCCCTACAGAACAACTTATGCCAAAACTGTCACTCGACACCCAGAAAACCCTGACTACTGCATACTGTACCTGCCCCAGACAAAAATAAAACAAATATACAGATGAAATAAATAAAATTTGAAGACACCACTGCTATAAATGCTCGACTTTTATTCTTTTGTTGTTCTCCGAGACAGCGTACCTTTCTCACCAATGACACAAGGGGGCGCTAACAAACCATTCAGGGAGCTGACCGAGGCATCTGAACTAAAGGAAACTCCTTGTCAAACATCTTTAGGAAACATGAATTACGACTGTGGTAAAGGATAAGACAACACGTGTTTAAGTTCACAATATGTGAAGTTAAGGACTAAGTTGCAATATTTTACAAGATTTTAATTTTTTAGTTATATCATATAACTGGTCGTAAGTCTCTTACTATGTTCAGGGGCAATGTTGAAAACATTATATTATAGGTTATATTTATATCCAAAAAAAGCAGACAGATTTTATATAAATAAAATTCATCTATATACACACTTTTACATACATTTTCAATAAATATATACAGTAATATATGCAAATGATATAATTTGGGTATTTCTGCAATTATACATGCAAAAATAAGCACATAATATGTTTTTAAATAGCTTGTTTTGTCTTTAAAAATATTTATCCAAACTTTTCAATAATCCTAGTTGTTTTTCACTGCTGTAACATAATCACACATCCTCCAAACAGTCTTCATTTTTTAATCACTTCTTTAAAAGGTTGATCTTCTACTAAGCCCATCTGATAGAAACTTCCTACTGTAGGAAGACTTCACAAACAAACAAACAAACAAACAAACAAACAAAAAACTACCAACACTGCTAAACCCAAAGAAAAAAAACAGCACAGATTTGAGACTGAGAGACTGAAGCTTACCACATTTTACTGTATATTGTATATCTGTAGTGCGTCTGTGGGTTGCCGGAGCGTTGAACATGGATACACTGTTAACAGTCTTCTGTGGGCTTTGTGTAGCTAAGCTAATAGACTATTTGGCACTTTTTTTGCCTCTGTTTGAAGGACCAGAGTCTTTTTGTCAAAAGGCCTGCTTTGAATTTCAAAGGTTTGTCCTAGGACAGGTACCGGACCACGCTGAAGTGTGAAATACAAAGTCGTGAAGCGGCCCATGTGACACAGAGTTTAACGCCATACATATTAAACTCTTGGCCAGTTCCACTATCATTACCATATATCAAGACCTGCTCTGCCTGACGCACTCTGACTGCTCTTGACTGGTACAATAAGGAGGCTTCTCTACAAAGAGAATGGGATCTCGGTGCCAAATGGAGTCTGGGTACTCGGCGTACTAGTGCGAAAACATTTCGTTTTCTGAGAGTAGTGGATGTTGTCTTCTGATTCGTGCTATTACGAACCCTGGACCACACCTTGATATGTGGGGGGGGGGGGGGGGGGGATGGAAGCCTGGGTAGTGATCTTTTTTTTTTTCTTGTAATTTTTCCCGCCTTTTTTTAAAATCCTTCCCAGTGTACAACACCTAATTATTTGAAAGCTTGTACAACCCCTCTTCCCCCACACACGACTCCCACAAACACATATATATTCCAATCTCTGTTTTCTCCCCCCACTGAGCTGAATCATGAAGTAACTTAATATAGTACATTTGGAGGGATGTGCTATTTGCCTGATTCTTCACACATCCACACTGGAGCGTGACCATCAGTGACTCTGACGGAGCGGAGAGAGGGAACAAGACCTTGGCCCACACCCCCCCCCCCCCCCCCCCCCCCCCCCCCCCACACACACACACACACACACACACACACACACAAGGACACCATGACCAACTGCAGTCCCTTACACTCCCAGTCAGACTCACTGCATGTGGTACACACACTTTGGCTGTTTTTTTTTTTTCAGTATATCATCTTTTGTAACTGTGAAGTGCATAACTTGCTGAGAAAGTCCAAAATTCTCTAAAGCGGGGATCCATTGTCATTTTACTGACCTTGCCTGACAGCAAGCGATTCAAGCGGAGCTGAAGATACAGCACAGACCACAAAGGTGCAAGAGGAGTTTAAAATCGCAATTGATTGGTCTTTAAAACGTCCCGTTATATTTTAGGCATTGCTTCGCTCGTTCAAGCTGTTCCTTTTACAGCCCTGGCAATGCTACGGTGCTATAACTCTTAAAGAGTAGTTACGGTCCGGCGGTAATTGAGACTTCCGCGACAACGCTTCCTTCTACAAAGTGCTGTTGAATTCGGTGACCAAAAAGTCGATGTGATCACTCTCTTTGGTCTTGAACGCTTCGGCGATGAGGCGAGCAGCCTCTCGATGTTCCATCCCTCTCAGCGATATTCCGTTGACCTCCAGGATGATCTGACCCACACGCAACTGACCACAGTTATGTGCCGAGCCTCCCTTCTGAGAAAGTAAGAAAGAAAGAAAGAAAGAAAGGAAGAAAGAAAGAGATGTATGTGCGTGTGTGTGTGTGTGTGTGTGCGTGTGTGTGTGAGAGTGTG
>NC_044508.1:5319297-5321797 GCF_902362185.1 Chanos chanos | reverse complement strand
AACACACCCCATGCCCCCTTTGCTCTGTCTTTTTTCCTCCATCTCTCTCTCTTTCTCTCCATTCCTGTGAAAAAACGCTCCTCCTGCACACGCCCTCTCTACCCCCTCAACATCCCCCCCCAACACACACACACGCGCACACACACACACACGCACTCACACACGCACACACACACACACGCACACACACACAAACACACTCACACACGCGCACACACACACACACACACACACACACGCACACACATTCTCTGTTTTCTCTTTTTTTCTCAATTTCAATGCATAAACCTCTTGTTTTTACCTTCTTTCCCCCCTTTGCCCTGTTACCCCCTCCACCTCCGGCCCTGCCACCCCCCGGCCACACACACACACAGACACACACACAGACACACACACACAGGAGCAGAGTGCAGTACTCACCAGAGCAATGTCAGGTAAGGAGTTTAATGTTCCCAGGGCACATGGCAGTACACCACCATCCACTCTGCTTTCATTCTACAGAGACACACGACAACAACAACAACAACAACAACAACAACAACCACAGCAAGTCAACACAGACATCATTATAAACAATTACATGGTAACACCCACCCCTCATTCTCATCCAATCAGTGCTTAGTGGGCTGTGACTAAAGACCAAACAATTAAAGTCAATTACTGATGTACACGGGAAGAGAGTTTGCAAGCATCGTAATGAGGCGTGACAAGTCAGGCAATTAAACAGCGACGGAACGCGACACCGTAATCAGCTCAAACAGGATATACATCAGGGAATTTAACCAGAGAACGTACACAAAAAAAAGAGCCATAATCCCCAGAGTACGAACTTAATACACTGTACCACAGATACGCAGTACGAACTTAATACACTGTACCACAGATACGCAGTCACTAACAGGAATACCGCAGGAGAATCTATTTAAGGAATGTAATTCAATTCCGTTCAATTCAATATCTTAGATTAAAGCAAAGTCTAAGTCTTTCTCTCTCTCTTTCTCTCTAGCACACCCACACACACACACACTCACACACACACACACACACACACACACACACACACACTCACACACTCACACACACACACACAGAGCTATATTTACCTGTGGGTAGCAGAGAGTGCTGGGTGTTGAGTAAGAACCAGAGGGATTTGGGTGGTTGTCTGAATGGGACACACAGATGGAGTTGTGGTGAATTTGGCCAAGTCCTGAATGCCTCACCCGCCAAGACTCCAGCTCGTGGTGAAGAACCAGTCCATCAAAACGCTCCAGATCGTGGGCAGAGATCAGAGCCCGGACCTCTGCCAGCAGAGAGAACTGCAGTGCGGAAACGGGCAAAGGCGTTAACCTGAGACATATGGACGGGGCAAAGCACCACCATCCTGAACATCAGCGTAATGTGATCAAAAGCCAATCAGATCACAATCCTTCCAGACGTTAAGGCCAAACCTGTTTTTATCATGGCGTGAATTTGTTCCAATTTTCTTCAAAGGCGTTTTGTATGAAACTTGTTCCAGCGTTTTTCAAAGGCGTTTTGTATGACGCTTCTATATCACACACTTGTTGTGAACTTCTCACACACTGACAATTTTGAGTGTTTGAGTGCAAACTGAGTAAAATGCTATTCAGATAGATTTGAATATAGTTTAAAGAAAAAACAGCGGCCTTTTTCTTACTCGATGGTAGATAATTTAATGTGATTTATATGTTTAGGAACTGCAGGTAACAGCATGCCAGACTGTGGACTGCTACTGAATTGATCTCGTTATTTCCCTGTAATTCAAATGTATCATCAATTCTCCCCCTCAGCACTCGTACAGCTAGTGTCAGATTCCAAAAACTACATCTGAATTCACTAAATCACCAACGCTGTGTCCGAAATCACTCACTACTCACTATGTAGTGCACTATACAGTGGGTTTGCCATTTTGTAATGCTGTCTGAATATGTAGTGAGAATTGCTATACCCTATATAGTGCGCTCAAAGTATCCAATGATGCATCATGAAAAGTAGGGTACAACTGATGTACCCTACATCGATCGACTTAAACCACCATGCATTGCGGCCTGTCCCGTGAAAGCAGGCAAGTCTTTACGGACCAATCAGATGCAGATGTTCTGGCGTTTGTTTATAACAGATAATAATTATGAATATCTGGCACATTAAAATGTAGCAGCATAACATCCAAATAGTGTCCGAAATGTATCAGCAGCTGTCTGCCCTTATCCCCTAGTGAGTGTTCTATGTACCAAACACTATATGGTGAGTAGGGAGTAGTGAATGCGTGAATGACTTTGGACACAGCACAATTCTCTATTCACTCCGGCCGCGCTGAGGTCTGACCTTGGCGGGCGTGTTGAGGAGCTCAAACAGAGCCATCACTAGCTGCTCCACTCCGATGTGTCTCTCCTGGTACTCCTGCAGGTAGTAAGCCAGAGTCTGCCGCTCCAGCTGGGTCAACAGCAGAGCCACCTGCTCCTCCAGAGAGGTCCTGGCTCGG
>NC_044508.1:5304297-5314297 GCF_902362185.1 Chanos chanos | reverse complement strand
CAACAGTACAACTTCACTCCTCACAATGTGTGTGTGTGTGTGTGTGTGTTTGTGTGTGTGTGCAGCACATGTAGTTTGTTTTAATTTAACTCCTTTTTTATCAATTTTATTCCGTTTCTCTGTTTTTACAACCTGTAAACCACCATGCAACACTGAATAAAATAACATATATTATATATACAATATAATACACACCCCCTGTTACAAGCCCGACCAGTAAAGCTGTGCTATATAATATTCTATAAAACAATAGCATACCTTATACAGGCATGTCTCTCACACACACACACACACACACACACACACACTGTTTCTCTAACTGACTCAGTGACACAAAAAGCTCTATAGCCTCATCCAATCTCAGTAAGAGCATGCCATAGCTCAACCACCATTTCCCTACAGAGTAAATGTGTGTGTGTGTGTGTGTGTGAGTATGTGTGTGTGCGTGTTTGTGAGAGAAAGAAATGGAAAGACAGAGAGAGGTGGAAAGAGAGAGAGAGAGAGAGAAGAGGAGAGAGAGAACGGGGGAGAGAGAGAATGATGGGGAAAGAGAGGGAGAAGGAGAAAGGGTGAGTAATTTACAGTGTAAGTGCTTGGCAAACTCCTCAAGGTAAACCACAGCCTGGCCGCCACGAGGCTGAGTACCTCCCTAAAACCTCAGCGCAGTCTTAAACTTCTCTCACTCCACTATCGCTCACGCTCAGAACAATTCTGGAAAATTCTGTCTGTAATATAGGGGTTTTTTTTAAAAAAACTTTTGAATAATTATGGTTATTTTAAGGCCTCTCTCTAGAAGCACTGTACAGATTGCTAAAAACATAAACCATAATTCTACATGTTACCACAGGATGATACTCATATATTACATGTTTGATGTTTGCAGCTTAAATTTCATTGCTTTTTGTTTTGTTTTTTGGGTTTTTTTGTGGGTGAGTCCTAGCTGAGGTTGATTCTGGCTCTCTTCACATTTGTTACACAATAATTGTTCAAACTAAGCTAGTTCGGTTCTGAATACTCGCGTGAATTTAAGTCTGTATTCATATGAAACTAGTTTTTGTCGTTTGAAAGATGACAGAACATTATGGCAGCAAGAGGATAAAGTAGAAGCTAAAAAGCTCTGTAATATATTTGGCGTGTTCTGGTTTGGACTGTGTTATCGGGAAGCCCGGGCCAGTTTTGGCCAGACTGAATACCCCACAGGACATCAGCTAAATGGAGCAAGCGACTTGTAGACAGAGAGACGGGTCGAGGGAGAACAGAGAGGGCTGCTTTGTAGCAAGCTGACGCAGCTAACGCTAGGCTAGCTGACGTAGCGAAAGTTAACCAACCTGAAACAGGTTCGTTTGGTTTTAAGAGGACGCTTAATTTCACTTAAAACTCTGTTAATGGATGTTGATTAGACTCTTCTGACCCAAAGTAGCAGACATTAGCACACTCTGATCGACTCCACATTAACATGAAACATCTACTCTCCGGAATTACAATGCTAATTGTTTTATGATAGCCAGGGGCCTCTCTCTCTCTCTCTCTCTCTCTCTCTCTCTCTCTCTCTTTCTCTCTCTCTCTCTCTCTCTCTGTTAGGCATGATCTATGACTGTGAAAATGATGGCTCATCTATTGTATTCATGTAGCAGTGTTGAATATTTTTTCACGCGTGTATCGTGGCATACTGTGCCCAAAGCCTAATAAAGCTTACGGGTTGGGTCACCTTCACGATAAATGTCTCAAGATCCTTGTACAAGTGCCAAGCGCTTTCTGAGAGAGGCCGGCCATAGAGAAGACAGGATTAGAACGAGAGAGAGATTGGGGGGAGAGAAAGAGCGAGTGAGGCTTGTAAGCGAGTGTGCTGGCTGGTTTTCTGCTAACAGATTAAAACCTAGAACAGGACATAAAAGGATTTTCAATGGAGGATGCTTTGCTGACTGTGCAGCACAGCCCAAAACTAGACTTCATTTCAGTTTGGAAAACCGCCAAAATGTACATCTAAAACTATACGGAGACCAAAACAACTAAAGGAAATGACAGAGAGGCATTAGTTTCAGGAAAATGTCCTTTGTCCTTTCATTTTTCGTCCTTCTTTTGACACTGTACGTTCTCCATCCTCCATCTCTGCAAACAGCATATCACACTGCCAATCTGGGAATCCATCATCTGTGTGTGTGTGCGTGTGTGTGTGTGTGTGTGTGTGTGTGTGGCACCTGCGGAATAAACTGGCTTTGATGTTTCAGGGCTTGCGAGGCCTACGCTGTCCATACGCAGGATGTTACACACCAAAGGAACAGGGTCACGACCTCTACAGCTGCACTGCAGCATCAGGCTTTGAACAATGACCGGACACAATCTCTAATGCATTATTTCACACACACACACACACACACACACACACATGCTGCACTGTGTTTGTCTTTGGTACTGTTTGGACAAAACACCCATCAAACAGACGCTAATGTAGCTGAATGATTGGATCTCTAGTTGTTCAGCAGTACACTGTAATGACAGCTGAGCTCAACAAACTGAACTAACGACTAAATTTCCTCATCCTTACAAATGTGTGTTTACCAAAAATCATCAGAGAACCAACAGCTCTCGTTAAAATTTAATCAATGAATAATTATCTATGATTATGTGCATAAATTGTATCTGTGTGGCATGTGGTCACAATTAAATATTAAATGAACTTCGCACATCAGACTGGTGAATTTATTGTGTAGATAAAGTGAGATAATCCATGGAGTCAAAGACTCTCTTCTAACATCATGGGTTAAACAACTTAATTCCAATGTGTTAAGATGATATGCAACCAAACAAGAGGGGTATTATTAGGACGGCCCATACCTTTCCAGAATTTACAGGTACTCCATCCACCGCTGACCTGAGAACAAAAACAAAGAAAAAGGGGGGAGAAACACCGTGTTATCGAGGTGAAGAAAACAGAATTCTAAAAAAGTGTAAATATCATCAAACGTCCCACTAAATATATACATTTTACCTTCAAATCATTGCGAAAACATAACAGCAGGCAAGCAATGCAACAAAAAACACTACACAGCTCACACTGTCTGACAAATAAATAAATAATATAACATGAAATAAACCCAGTGAGAGAGAGAGAGAAAAGAAAGCACTGCGCCTTCTCCCTGAGGAACAAAGACAATGCGGCTTCAACCAAGCGTGGAACTTAAAAGCCACCATGCGCGTTTTCCAGGGGGACAGTTTTAGAAACGAGCACCTCCTAGGGGGTATTTCAATCAGGCTGCATCCATTAGAATGACTGATAGAGAGCTAGACGAGCTAGCCTGCTGCATTAGCGAGAACGCCGTCGTGTCAACCGCCACTATGAAACGAGGTCGTGCGTTGAACTCGCGACCGATGGCACCCCGAAGGCAGGCTACAAACAATGTACTGGAGTGATTCTCTGAGTCACTTAAGGCATTACTGGGGGAGACTTTTTTTTTTCTTTTCAACCTGCTATGACAGCAGCCAGTGAGCCAAATATAATTACATTTAGCAAGGAAATGTAGCTGATGAGCAAATTCCATGGAAACCCATAGAGATGTATTTGGCCATTAGCATAATGGCACAAAATCATCTTGAACTGCCATGATAGACCTTCTAATGAAGCCTCATTAAACAGTCTGAGGCCAATTTTGTTCCTTTTCACATTTCTGTTCAATTAATGACTATGAGCAAAGATTACAATATAATGCAACTACAGATTCATTTTTAATATAATATATACTGACATGTTCCTCATTGATGTACTGAGGGTTGGCAGTTCAGTTTTGGATGGGAGAGAAATGGCTTTGTGCATTTCAAGTGTTCATTTAAACACTGTTAAGAAAGAAAGGTGCCGACAACAACAAGAAAACATTAGTCTGTGGGCTGACTGTGTGAGGGGCTGGTACCAAAGCTTGTCCAGATGGTTGGCATTTATTGAAGTATATTGGTTTTATGGGGAGTGTGGTTGGTGGTTGTTGTGGTGTGTTGGTTCTGTGGAGAGACTGGTTGATGGTTGTTGTGGTGTGTTGGTTCTGTGGAGAGACTGGTTGGTGGTTGTTGGTTCTGTGGAGAGACTGGTTGGTGGTTATCCAGGTGTGTTGGTTCTGTGGAGAGACTGGTTGGGAGTTATCCAGGCGTGATAGTTCTGTGGAGAGACTGGTTGGGAGTTATCCAGGCGTGTTAGTTCTGTGGAGAGACTGGTTTGTGGTTGTTGTGGTGTGTTGGTTCTGTGGAGAGACTGGTTGGTGGATGTTGTGGCATATTGGTTCTGTGGAGAGACTGGTTGAGGGTTATCTAGGCTTGTTGGTTCTGTGAATAGACTGGTTGGTGGTTTTTGGTTCTGTGGAGAGACTGGTTGGTGGTTAGTGTGGTGTGTTGGTTCTGTGGAGAGACTGGTTGGTGGTTGTTGGTTCTGTGGAGAGACTGGTTGGTGGTTATCCAGGCGTGATAGTTCTGTGGAGAGACTGGTTGGGAGTTATCCAGGCGTGTTAGTTCTGTGGAGAGACTGGTTGGTGGATGTTGTGGCATATTGGTTCTGTGGAGAGACTGGTTGAGGGTTATCTAGGCTTGTTGGTTCTGTGAATAGACTGGTTGGTGGTTTTTGGTTCTGTGGAGAGACTGGTTGGTGGTTGTTGTGGTGTGTTGGTTCTGTGGAGAGACTGGTTGAGGGTTATCTAGGCTTGTTGGTTCTGTGAATAGACTGGTTGGTGGTTTTTGGTTCTGTGGAGAGACTGGTTGGTGGTTGTTGTGGTGTGTTGGTTCTGTGGAGAGACTGGTTGGTGGTTGTTGTGGTGTGTTGGTTCTGTGGAGAGACTGGCTGGGGGTTGTTGGTTCTGTGGAGAGACTGGTTGGTGGTTGTTGTGGTGTGTTGGTTCTGTGGAGAGACTGGCTGGGGGTTGTTGGTTCTGTGGAGAGACTGGTTGGGGGTTATCGAGGCTTGTTGGTTCTGTGAATAGACTGGTTGGGGGTTGTTGGTTCTGTGGAGAGACTGGTTGGTGGTTGTTGTGGTGTGTTGGTTCTGTGGAGAGACTGGCTGGGGGTTGTTGGTTCTGTGGAGAGACTGGTTGGTGGTTGTTGTGGTGTGTTGGTTCTGTGGAGAGACTGGCTGGGGGTTGTTGGTTCTGTGGAGAGACTGGTTGGTGGTTGTTGGTTCTGTGGAGAGACTGGTTGGTGGTTAGTGTGGTGTGTTGGTTCTGTGGAGAGACTGGTTGGTGGATGTTGTGGCATGTCGGTTCTGTGGAGAGACTGGCTGGGGGTTACAGTGGCGTGTGTGGACTGAGACTAGATTATGGCTAAAGAGCACTTCTCATTAAGCAGAGTCCGGATTTAGCCGGATTTACAGTGGCCCACGGACAAAGAAAGGAGGAAGAGATAAGAGGGGGGCACTGGGGGAGAGAGGGAGAGGCACGAAAAAAGAGAGAGTATGTGAGACAGAGAGAGAAAGACAGGGAAAGTCAAGTCATAAGAGAACAGCTAGAAGGAAAGAGGAGATAAGAGAAGAGGAAGAGAGGGACAGGAGAGAGAGCAGAAGGTGAGAGAATTCAAGAAAGTCAGAGAAAGACCGAGAGAGTTACAGAGAGAGAGACAGAGACAGAGCGATTGTGACACGTTAAAGTCAGTTCCTTACCCTTGCCCCATGTTGCTGGTGTTGGCGGAGCTCTCTGCGATTTGAGGACTGGAGATCCACTTTGTCTCGTCCACCATAGTCCGAGCATGGGGCACCCGGCCCACATCCTTCACCGTCATCAGCAGGTGCGGGGAGTTCTTCAGGATCTGCACTGCTTCGTCGTGTGGAATATGCCGGAAGCTTCGGCCATTCACCTCCAGGATTTGATCTCCTACCTGCACAGGTAAAGAGACCAGTCAGGGAGGAGAAACAGAAAGGAGAACTGGAAAGCTTATCACTGCTTTACCTCAAAAGACCTAAAGCATATGGGTATCCCCTTATCCCGCCCCCTTGGCGTCGCAATGCTGATTTTCAGGTGACTTGATAGGTTTACATAAACTGACAGATTAACCATTAAGCCAATCAGGTGGCTAGGCAAAGTGATTCTTGCTTTTGCATCCTCTGCATCATCTGAGAGGACATTTAGGAACTGGAAAGTGCTCTCTCTCTCTCTCTCTCTCGCCCTCTCTTGCTCTCTCAGTCCAATACATCCACGTCATCTCTCCAAATGACTCCAACAAAGTAGGCTGTTAGATCTTTGGGGACTGTCCTGATCGTGACTTATGTATAAAAGGGTTCTAAAGTTCTGTTTAATTAAACAGAAACTGCTGAGAAAGGAGAATGTCGATATATATATGACGGGACCGCAAAAAAAAAAAAATCGATTCGACGAACGTAATTCATGAACCGCTCCCCCCACCCCCCCTCCAATCGAACGCAAAGGGTCAAGACGGTGAAAAAAAAAAAAAGAAAAAAAGGAAAATCAATGACGATAACAGAGTTGTTTTACAGTCTTAACAAAACACTCTACACACAACCCTTTCATTCTCTGACTAGATCAATACCTTTCTCTCACCCCCCCCCCCTTCATCTCTCTTTCCTCTTTTCTATTTCCCATTTTCAATTAAAAGTTTATGACAGTTGGCCGAGCGTAAAACAAATTGGAATATTGTTCTGTTATGTAAAACGACATTGTCGAACTTCAGTCTGTTTCTGCAACTTTTTTTTTTTTTTTTAAACGGTACACTTATTTGTGTGTATGAAACAAAGCCCTTCTAGAATACTCTTGCAGTAAAATGCTTTGTGGTTTTGGTGATGATTCAGATGAGTAATAAATAATAAAAAAATAAATAATAAATAAATAGTAATAATAATAAAAAAAAAGGATCACACGCATATCCTCATCTATATGACGTTGCTCTACTTGGCAACGGTGCTTTTTCATTTCAGAGTTCATCGTTTTCCGATTTGATCCGAGAAACATTTGTGTTGTTTCTCATGTTCAGGATGGTCAGCTCAAAAGATACGGAGCCATTTTGCATCAGGCACCTAAGAGCAAGAGCGCTGATCTAGGATCAGCTCCCCGTAGTCACATATAACTGTATTTATTCACATTGTGAAAAGCATAAACTGACCCTGGATCAGCACTATAACAATGAGAAAGTAGACAAAATACAACTTCATAGGCTTAAAATTGAAGGAGACCGGGGAATAGTGACAATCCAATAACATGAAAGGAGTACTTTTTTCCCCCTTTTTACAACAATGTGGAAAAATACACACTCCTCTCTTTCATTTTTCTCTTTGTTCCTCTGAGAGCAGGATGGGAGAACGAGGAGAGATTAGATATTGATGTCTGCGTGTTCTCTCTGGGTGCTGGTGTATTTTATGTGATAGAATCAGCAGGAGTGGTAGACTATAACTCACTGCAGTACGGCAGAGGGAGAGAGAGGGAGAAAGAGGGAGAGAGAGAGAGAGAGAGACACAGAGAGAGAGAGAGAGAGAGAGTGAGTGTATGTGTGTGTGTTTGTGTGTATGTTTGAGGGAGAGAGAGAGAGAGAGAGAGAGAGAAAGAGAGAGAGAGAGAGAGAAAGAGTGAGTGTGTGTTTGTGTGTGTGTTTGAGGGAGTGACACAGAGAGAGAGAGAGAGAGAGAGAGAGAGAGAAAGAGTGAGTGTATGTGCGTGTGTTTGTGTGTGTGTTTGAGGGAGAGACAGAGAGAGAGAGAGAAAGAGAGAGAGAGAGAGAGTGAGTGTATGTGTGTGTGTTTCTGTGTATGTTTGAGGGAGAGAGAGAGAGAGAGAGAGAGAGAGAAAGAGTGAGTGTATCTTTGTGTGTTTGTGTGTGTGTATGAGGGAGAGACAGAGAGAGAGAGAGAGCGAGAGAGAGATAGAGTGAGTGTATGTGTTATGTGTGTGTGTTTGTGTGTGTGTTTGAGGGAGAGACAGAGAGAGAGAGGGAGAGAGGGAGAGGGAGTGTATGTGTGTGTGTGTATCAGAGAGAGAGAAAGAGAGAAAGAAAGAGAAAGGGAGACAGACTCTGAGTTACGACATACTCCAGCACAAGGATCAGTCACTCTGTGAGCAGGGCTGACTCTCATATCTCTCCCTCTCTCTGTGTCTCTCTCTCAAAACACCTAAGTGAAGACAAAGCTTGACTGTGGAATATCAATGACAGGCCAACCAATCAAAACAGATTGTGTGCATCTCTTCATTTTGAGCTCAATCAATTCATTTCCTTTCTTGACACAGCTCTTTCATTCTGCTCTACTTCAGAGGAAACTTCAGAGTCCATGTCCAAAGCAAGTCTGACAAACCATATGGGACTCACAGAATCTCAGCTGATATGTTCTATATTTCAGTATGTAAAGTCAGCCGTGTTTATGTTCAAAAGGATCATGAAAAACCCAGCCGTGACTGTTTGCCCAATGATGGACTAAGCCGTTCACAGTATTTCACACAAAATGAGTGTTCATTCAAGATAACCAAATCAGATCTATATCGTACATGTCGCGTTCTGACCCCTCTGGTCGGGGGAGCACAATCCTGAGCTATTTTGAGCTTCTGGAAAATTCTTGGCTGGCGTTCGGCAGTCACCAGGTGGTCTGAAACAGGCCGGCCATCAAGCGAAGCCCATAAAGCAAATGGGCAATTTTCCCGCGAACAACCCCTAAAGACTCTCCGCGGACACACACACACACACACACACACACACACCGTGATTACAGGAGGCAGCATCTGCATTTCCACTGTAACTGATAGACACGTCAACCCCCCCCCCCCCCCCCCCGGCATGTCAGAGCTCCAGGTGAGCTCCATTCAGTCTTGTCTCTTCTCGAGGGGAAACACACGATAATTAGACCAAGCGTCGGAGAACGCAGATGGGCTATCAGGCGAGCTATCTGCACCTCTCCCCATCCATCCATCCATCCATCCATCCATCCATCTTCTCATTCATCTATCTATCCAGCCATCGCTTCATGGTTTCAGCTGTGGGCCGTCACTGAAATAAGTTCTGGTTAAAGACCCGCTGGAGGAGCCGTCAGCTCATGTGGTCGAGAACGGGGCAACTGAAAGTTTTATTAATCTGTCATGAATGGCAACCGTGGCTTTAATTAACGAGGGTTCCTAACGGGTATACAAATGACTGTGTGTAGGGGCTAGTGCATATGTCAAATAATAAGCTCTGAATTCTGTCTGGCTTTGTAGTGCATAAATTGAGTCAGAGGCAAAAATGCCGATCGCTGTTTGTTTGTTTGTTCTGTAAGGCAAAATTTGAATCTGAAACTTCTTCCATATTGAAAAAAAGGGGGGGGGGTCATTTCTGAATTTATTCAGAACCTCTTAAGAAAAAGTTTCTCTCATTCATGTGCCAAAGCAGACAGGCATGTCCTTGCATCTCTCTCTCTCTCTCTTTTTTTAGTACCGTTTTCATTTTCGTCATATTGTTTTTTTTTTTTCCCCGAACATTTCAAACATGCTGCAGATTAGAGTTTGTTATCAAACCCTGAGGGATAAGGTTGCTGCTGAGAGAAGGTGAAAGAAAAAAAAAAACATCTCTCTCTCTTTCTTTCAAAAAAAAAAAACCACATTATGAACAACACACAAAAGCTTCTTTCCTACAAATTTCCAACAGCCTCAACCTCTGATTAAGAACCATGTCGTCAAAAGAACAGCGTCTGAAACACGTTCTACATCTCCAGTGTTAATGCGGTGAATTCAAAGAGAGATTTTACATTTCAATTTCTTGCAAAGGTACTTTGCTCTTGGTGGAAACTTCAAAGACAGAGTCCTAATTAATGAAGTCGTTAAGTGTGTAAAATGACTGGAAAAAACGAAACACCTGCTGTCACTTATCTGAGTGGTACAGTGTTACCAAAGCATACCTGTGATGAGTGTATATAGGTTTGTGCTGGTCAAGGTTTCCTACAGCATTGATTTCTGTTTGTATGTGTGTGTGTGTGTGTGTGTGTGTGTGTGTGTATGTGCGTGCAAGGATGTGGTTGAGCGACAGGTATACGAGACCAGGTGCAATCTGAATTCTGAGGCAGAAACTG